>NW_025548154.1:0-33465 GCF_905237065.1 Salmo salar
CCGGTATCCTGTCCTTCCCCATGTACGTAATCTGCCTCCGTCCACTCGGTGTCCTGTCCTTCCCCTGTGCGTATCTGCCTCCATCCTCGGTATGCCTGTCTCCTTCCCCTATGCGTATCTGCTCCGTCACTCCGGTATCCTGTCTCCTTCCCCTATGCATATCTGCCTCCATCGCTCCGGTATCCCTGTCCTTCCCCTATGCGTATCTGCCTCCGTCACTCCGGTATCCTGTCCCCTATGCGTATCTGCCTCCGTCACTCCGGATCCTGTCCTTCCTATGCGTATCTGCCTCCGTCACTCGGTGTCCTGTCCCTGTGCTGTCTGCTCCGTCATCCGGTCCTTCCCCTATACGTATCTGCTCCGTCATCGGTGTCCTGTCCTCCCCTATGCATATCTGCCTCCATCTCCGGTTCCTGTCTCCTTCCCCTATGCGTATCTGCCTCCGTCACTCCGGTGTCCTGTCCTTCCCCTATGCGTATCTGCCTCCGTCATCGGTATCCTGTCCCTGTGCGTATCTGCCTCCGTCATCGGTGTCCCGTCTCCTTCCCCTGTGCGTGTCTGCCTCCGTCGCTCCGGTCGTGCCTGTCTCCTGTGCGTATCTGCCTCCGTCGTCCGGTGTCCTGTCCCTGTGCGTATCTCATCCGTCATCGGTGTCCTGCTCTTCCCTATGCGTATCTGCCTCCACGTCATCGGTGTCCTGTCTCCTGTGCGTATCTGCATCCGTCGTCGGGTGTCCTGTCAGTCCCTGTGCGTATCTGCCTCCGTCATCCGGTGTCCTGTTCCTTCCCTATGCGTATCTGCCTCCGTCATCGGTGTCCTGTCCTTCCCTATGCGTATCTGCATCCGTATCGGTGTCCTGTCCTTCCCTATGCGTATCTGCCTCCGTCATCGGTGTCCTGTCCTTCCCCTATGCGTATCTGCCTCCGTCATCGGTGTCCTGTCCCTTCCCCTGTGCGTAATCTGCCTCCGTCACTCGGTGTCCCGTCCGTTCCCTGTGCGTATCTGCCTCCGTCACTCGGTGTCCGTGTCTTCCCTATGCGTATCTGCTCTCCGTCATCGGTGTCCTGTCCTTCCCTATGCGTATCTGCCTCCGTCACTCGGTGTCCCTGTCCTTCCCTATGCGTATCTGCCTCCGTCATCGGTGTCCCTGTCCCTATGCGTATCTGCCTCCCTTTGCTATCTGCTCCGTGTCGTGTTGTCCCTATGCGTATCTGCCTCCGTCATCGGTGTCCCGTCCTCCTGTGCGTATCTGCATCCGTCATCGGTGTCCTGCTCTTCCCCTGTGCGTATCTGCCTCCGTCGTCGGTGTCCCGTCGTCCTGTGCGTATCTGCCTCCGTCATCGGTGTCCTGTCTTCCCCTGTGCGTATCTGCCTCCATCATCGGTATCTGTCCTTCCCCTATGCGTATCTGCCTCCGTCATCCGGTGTCCTGTCTCCTTCCCTATGCGTATCTGCCTCCGTCATCCGGTGTCCCTGTCCCTATGCGTATCTGCCTCCGTCGTCGGTGTCCTGTCCTTCCCTATGCGTATCTGCATCCGTCATCGGTGTCCTGTCGCTTCCCCTATGCGTATCTGCATCCGTCATCGTTGTCCGTCTGTCCCTGTGCGTGTCTGCCTCCGTCATCGGTCGTCCTGTCCTTCCCCTATGCGTAATCTGCCTCGTCATCCGGTGTCCTGTCCTTCCCCTGTGCGTATCTGCCTCCGTCATCGGTGTCCTGTCCTTCCCTGTGCGTATCTGCCTCCGTATCGGTTGTCCTGTCCGTCCCTGTGCGTAATCTGCCTCCGTCATCGGTGATCCTGTCATTCCCCTGTGCGTATCTGCCTCCGTCATCGGTGTCCTGTCCCTATGCGTATCTGCCTCCGTCGTCGGTGTCCTGTCCTTCCCCTATGCGTATCTGCCTCCATCACTCGGTGTCCTGTCCCCTATGCGTATCTGCTCCGTCGCTCCGGTGTCCTGTCTTCCCCCTATACGTATCTGCCTCCGTCACTCGGTATCCTGTCCCCTATGCGTATCTGCCTCCGTCATCGGTGTCCTGTCCTTCCTATGCGTATCTGCATCCGTCATCGGTTGTCCAGTCTTCCCCTGTGCGTATCTGCCTCCGTCATCGGTTGTCCTGTCCCTGTGCGTATCTGCTATCCGTCATCGGTGTCCTGTCCTTCCCCTGTGCGTATCTGCCTCCGTCATCGGTGTCCTGTCCCTTCCTATGCGTATCTCCTCCGCGCTCCGGTGTCCGCTGGCCTTCCCTGTGCGTATCTGCATCCGTCATCGGTGTCCCTGTCCTTCCCTGTGCGTATCTGCTATCCGTCATCGGTTGTCCTGTCCCTGTGCGTATCTGCCTCCGTCATCGGTGTCCTGTCGCTTCCCCTGTGCGTATCTGCATCCGTCATCGGTGTCCTGTCCTTCCCTGTGCGTATCTGCATCCGTCATCGGTGTCCTGTCCTTCCCTGTGGTATCTGCATCCGTCATCGGTTGTCCTGTCCTTCCCCTGTGCGTATCTGCCTCCGTCATCGGTGTCCTGTCGCATTCCCTGTGCGTATCTGCCTCCGTCATCGGTTGTCCTGTCTTCCCTATCGTATCTGCTATCCGTCATCGGTGTCCTGTCCTTCCCTGTGCGTATCTGCCATCCGTATCCGGTGTCCTGTCCTTCCCTATGCGTATCTGCCTCCGTCATCGGTGTCCCTGTCATTCCTGTGCGTATCTGCATCCGTCATCGGTGTCCGATGTCCTACCTGTGCGTATCTGCATCCGTCATCGGTGTCCTGTCTCCTCCCTATGCGTATCTGCCTCCGTCATCGGTGTCCTGTCTCATTCCCTATGCGTATCTGCATCCGTCATCGGTGTCCGTCGCCGGTCCTGTGCGTATCTGCCTCCGTATCGGTGTCCTGTCCTTCCCTGTGCGTATCTGCCTCCGTCATCGGTGTCCTGTCCTTCCCCTGTGCGTATCTGCATCCGTCATCGGTGTCCATGTCATTCCCTATGCGTATCTGCCTCCGTCATCGGTTGTCCTGTCCCTATGCGTATCTGCCTCCGTCGCTCGGTGTCCTGTCCTGTGCGTAATCTGCCTTCCGTCATCCGTCTCGGTGTCCTGTCCCTGTGCGTATCTGCATCCGTCATCCGGTGTCCTGTCCTTCCCTGTGCGTATCTGCCTCCGTCATCGGTGTCCTGTCCTTCCTGTGCGTATCTGCATCCGTCATCGGTGTCCTGTCCTTCCCCTATGCGTATCTGCCTCCGTATCGGTGTCCTGTCATTCCCTATGCGTATCTGCATCCGTCATCGGTCGTCCTATGTCATTCCTGTGCGTATCTGCCTCCGTCGGTCGGTATCCTGTCCTTCCCCTATGCGTATCTGCCTCCGTATCGGTGTCCTGTCCTTCCCTATGCGTATCTGCCTCCGTCATCGGTGTCCTGTCACTTCCCTATGCGTATCTGCCTCCGTATCGGTGTCCTGTCCTTCCCTATGCGTATCTGCCTCCGTCATCGGTGTCCTGTCCTTCCCTATGCGTTATCTGCCTCCGTCATCGGTGTCCTGTCCCTGTGCGTATCTGCCTCCGTCATCCGGTGTCCGCCATGTCCCTGTGCGTATCTGCCTCCGTCATCGGTGTCCTGTCCTTCCCCTATGCGTATCTGCCTCCGTCATCGGTGTCCTGTCTCCTGTGCGTATCTGCATCCGTCACTCCGGTGTCCTGTCCTTCCCCTATGCGTATCTGCCTCCGTCATCGGTGTCCTGTCCTTCCCCTGTGCGTATCTGCCTCCGTCATCGGTATCATGTCCTTCCCTGTGCGTATCTGCCTCCGTCATCGGTGTCCTGTCTTCCCCTGTGCGTATCTGCCTCCGTATCGGTGTCCGTCACGTCCCTATGCGTAATCTGCCTCCGTCATCGGTGTCCGCTGTCCCTGTGCGTTCTGCCTCCGTCTGCCTGTCGTATCTGCATCCGTCGCTCGGTGTCCTGTCCTGTGCGTATCTGCCATCCGTCATCGGTGTCCTGTCCTCCCTATGCGTATCTGCATCCGTCATCGGTTGTCCACCGTCCCTGTGCGTATCTGCATCCGTCATCGGTGTCCTGTCCTTCCCTATGCGTATCTGCCTCCGTCATCGGTTGTCCTGTTCATTCCCCTGTGCGTATCTGCCTCCGTCATCCGGTGTCCCTGTCCTTCCCCTGTGCGTATCTGCCATCCGTCATCGGTGTCCTGTCATGCCCTATGCGTATCTGCATCCGTCATCGGTGTCCTGTCTTCCCTGTGCGTATCTGCCTCCGTCATCGGTGTCCGTCCTTCCCTGTGCGTATCTGCATCCGTCATCGGTGTCCGTCACGTCCCTATGCGTATCTGCATCCGTCATCGGTGTCCGCCTGTCCCTGTGCGTAATCTGCATCCGTCATCGGTTGTCCGCTGTCCCCTGTGCGTATCTGCATCCGTCATCGGTGTCCCGTCCGTCCCTGTGCGTATCTGCCATCCGTCATCGGTGTCCTGTCCTTCCTATGCGTATCTGCCTCCGTCATCGGTGTCCCTGTCCCTTCCCCTGTGCGTATCTGCCATCCGTCATCGGTGTCCTGTCCTTCCTATGCGTATCTGCCTCCGTCATCGGTGTCCTGTCGCTTCCCTGTGCGTATCTGCATCCGTCATCGGTGTCCATGTCCTTCCTATGCGTAATCTGCCTCCGTCATCGGTGTCCTGTCCTCCCTGTGCGTATCTGCATCCGTCATCGGTGTCCTGTCCTTCCCCTGTGCGTATCTGCATCCGTATCGGTGTCCCGTCGCTTCCCCTGTGCGTATCTGCCTCCGTCATCGGTGTCCTGTCCCCTATGCGTATCTGCCTCCGTATCGGTGTCCTGTCCTATGCGTATCTGCCTCCGTCATCGGTGTCCACTGTCCCTGTGCGTATCTGCCTCCGTCATCGGTGTCCTGTCCTTCCCCTATGCGTATCTGCCTCCGTCATCGGTGTCCTGTCCTCCTGTGCGTATCTGCCTCCGTCATCGGTGTCCTGTCCTTCCCTGTGCGTATCTGCATCCGTCATCGGTTGTCCCTGTCTCCTGTGCGTATCTGCATCCGTCATCGGTGTCCTGTCCATTCCCTATGCGTATCTGCATCCGTCATCGGTGTCCTGTCCTTCCCTGTGCGTATCTGCATCCGTCATCGGTGTCCATGTCCATTCCCTGTGCGTATCTGCATCCGTCATCGGTGTCCGTCCTCATCTATGCGTAATCTGCATCCGTCATCGGTGTCCTGTCGCTGCCCCTGTGCGTATCTGCATCCGTCATCGGTGTCCTGTCCTTCCCCTATGCGTATCTGCATCCGTCATCGGTTGTCCGCTCATCCCTGTGCGTATCTGCCTCCGTCATCGGTGTCCTGTCTCATGTCCCTGTGCGTATCTGCATCCGTCATCGGTGTCCATGTCCTTCCCTGTGCGTATCTGCCTCCGTCATCGGTGTCCATGTCGCTACCTGTGCGTATCTGCATCCGTCATCGGTGTCCGCGATCGTTCCCTGTGCGTATCTGCATCCGTCATCGGTTGTCCTGTCCTTCCCCTGTGCGTATCTGCCTCCGTCATCGGTGTCCTGTCCTTCCCCTGTGCGTATCTGCATCCGTCATCCGGTGTCCTGTCCTTCCCTGTGCGTATCTGCATCCGTCATCGGTTGTCCATGTCCTTCCCCTGTGCGTATCTGCCTCCGTCATCGGTTGTCCTGTCGCTTCCCTGTGCGTATCTGCATCCGTCATCGGTGTCCCTGTCATTCCCTATGCGTAATCTGCATCCGTCATCGGTGTCCTGTCATTTACCTGTGCGTATCTGCCATCCGTCATCGGTTGTCCTGTCCTTCCTATGCGTATCTGCATCCGTCATCGGTGTCCGCTGTCCTGTGCGTATCTGCATCCTCGTCGTCCTGTATGCGTATCTGCCTCCGTCTCGGTGTCCGTGTCCCTGTGCGTATCTGCATCCGTCATCGGTTGTCCTGTCTCCTATGCGTATCTGCCTCCGTCATCGGTGTCCTGTCTTCCTGTGCGTATCTGCATCCGTCATCGGTGTCCTGTCCATTCCCTGTGCGTATCTGCCTCCGTCATCGGTGTCCTGTCCTTCCCCTATGCGTATCTGCATCCGTCATCGGTGTCCTGTCTCCTTCCCCTGTGCGTATCTGCCTCCGTCATCGGTTGTCCTGTCATGTCCCTATGCGTATCTGCATCCGTCCTCGGTTGTCCTGTCCGTCCCCTATGCGTATCTGCCTCCGTCATCGGTTGTCCTGTCGCTTCCCCTGTGCGTATCTGCATCCGTCATCGGTGTCCCGTCGTTCCCCTGTGCGTATCTGCCTCCGTCATCGGTGTCCGTCGTCCTTGCCCTGTGCGTATCTGCATCCGTCATCGGTGTCCTGTCCCTATGCGTATCTGCATCCGTCATCGGTTGTCCTGTCCTTCCCTGTGCGTATCTGCATCCGTCATCGGTGTCCTGTCCTTCCCCTATGCGTATCTGCATCCGTCATCGGTGTCCTGTCACTTCCCCTATGCGTATCTGCATCCGTCATCGGTTGTCCGCGTCCTTCCCTGTGCGTATCTGCATCCGTCATCGGTGTCCTGTCTCGTTCCCTATGCGTATCTGCATCCGTCATCGGTTGTCCATGTCCTTCCCTATGCGTATCTGCCTCCGTCATCGGTGTCCTGTCCTTCCCCTATGCGTATCTGCCTCCGTCATCGGTGTCGCTGTCCTTCCCCTATGCGTATCTGCCTCCGTCATCGGTGTCCTGTCCTTCCCTATGCGTATCTGCATCCGTCATCGGTATCCTGTCCTTCCCCTATGCGTATCTGCCTCCGTCATCCGGTGTCCTGTCCCCTATGCGTATCTGCCTCCGTCATCGGTGTCCTGTCCTTCCCCTATGCGTATCTGCCTCCGTCACTCGGTGTCCTGTCTCCCTGTGCGTATCTGCCTCCGTCATCGGTTGTCCTGTCGCTTCCCTGTGCGTATCTGCATCCGTCATCGGTGTCCTGTCCTTCCCTGTGCGTATCTGCATCCGTCATCGGTTGTCCATGTCGCCTGTGCGTATCTGCCATCCGTCATCGGTTGTCCTGTCACTTCCCTGTGCGTATCTGCCTCCGTCATCGGTGTCCCTGTCGTTCCCCTGTGCGTAATCTGCCTCCGTCATCGGTGTCCGTGTCATTCCCTGTGCGTATCTGCCTCCGTCATCGGTTGTCCTGTCCTTCCCTGTGCGTATCTGCCTCCGTCATCGGTGTCCGTCTCATTCCCCTATGCGTATCTGCCTCCGTCATCGGTTGTCCTGTCGCTATGCCCTGTGCGTATCTGCATCCGTCATCGGGTGTCCTGTCTCCTGTGCGTATCTGCATCCGTCATCGGTGTCCTGTCCTTCCTGTGCGTATCTGCCTCCGTCATCGGTTGTCCGCGTCACTTCCCTGTGCGTAATCTGCATCCGTCATCGGTTGTCCTGTCATCCCTGTGCGTATCTGCCATCCGTCATCGGTGTCCCACTGTCCTTCCCCTGTGCGTATCTGCCATCCGTCATCGGTGTCCTGTCCTTCCCCTGTGCGTATCTGCATCCGTCATCGGTTGTCCTGTCGCTTCCCTGTGCGTATCTGCATCCGTCATCGGTTGTCCGCATCATTCCCTATGCGTATCTGCATCCGTCATCGGTTGTCCTGTCCCTACTGCGTATCTGCATCCGTCATCGGTGTCCTGTCCTTCCTATGCGTATCTGCATCCGTCATCGGTGTCCTGTCCTTCCCCTGTGCGTATCTGCATCCGTCATCGGTTGTCCCTGTCCTTCCCTATGCGTATCTGCCTCCGTCGTCGGTGTCCTGTCGCTTCCCTATGCGTATCTGCATCCGTCATCGGTTGTCCGCTGTCCTTACCCTGTGCGTATCTGCCTCCGTCATCGGTGTCCTGTCCGTTCCCTGTGCGTAATCTGCATCCGTCATCGGTTGTCCTGTCGTTCCCTGTGCGTATCTGCCATCCGTCATCGGTGTCCTGTCTTCCCTATGCGTAATCTGCCTCCGTCATCGGTGTCGCTGTCCTTCCCTATGCGTATCTGCCTCCGTCATCGGTGTCCCTGTCCCTGTGCGTATCTGCCTCCGTCATCGGTGTCCTGTCATTCCTGTGCGTATCTGCATCCGTCATCGGTGTCCTGTCTCCTGTGCGTATCTGCATCCGTCATCGGTGGTCCTGTCCCCTGTGCGTATCTGCCTCCGTCATCGGTGTCCTGTCCTTCCCCTATGCGTATCTGCCTCCGTCATCGGTGTCCTGTCCTTCCCTATGCGTATCTGCCTCCGTCATCGGTGTCCTGTCCTTCCCTATGCGTATCTGCCTCCGTCATCCGGTGTCCTGTCACTTCCCCTGTGCGTATCTGCATCCGTCATCGGTGTCCGCTGTCCCTGTGCGTAGTCTGCATCCGTCATCGGTGTCCTGTCGTTCCCTGTGCGTAATCTGCCTCCGTCATCGGTGTCCTGTCTCGTTCCCTGTGCGTATCTGCATCCGTCATCGGTGTCCTGTCGTCCCCTGTGCGTATCTGCATCCGTCATCGGTGTCCCTGTCCTTCCCCTATGCGTATCTGCCTCCGTCATCGGTGTCCTGTCCGTTCCCTGTGCGTATCTGCCTCCGTCATCGGTTGTCCGATGTCTCTCCTGTGCGTATCTGCATCCGTCATCGGTGTCGTCATCATTCCCTGTGCGTATCTGCTATCCGTCTCCGCGTCGTCCTGTGCGTAATCTGCATCCGTCATCGGTGTCCTGTCCTTCCCCTGTGCGTATCTGCCATCCGTCATCGGTTGTCCTGTCTCCTATGCGTATCTGCATCCGTCATCGGTGTCCTGTCCTTCCCCTGTGCGTATCTGCCTCCGTCATCGGTTGTCCTGTCCTTCCCTGTGCGTATCTGCATCCGTCTGCTCCGTGTCTGTCCTTCCCTGTGCGTATCTGCCTCCGTCATCGGTGTCCTGTCTCTTCCCTATGCGTATCTGCCTCCGTCATCGGTGTCCGTCATCTTCCCTGTGCGTATCTGCGCTCCGTCATCGGTGTCCTGTCCTTCTCCTGTGCGTATCTGCATCCGTCATCGGTGTCCTGTCGTCCCTATGCGTGTCTGCATCCGTCATCGGTGTCCTGTCCTTCCCTATGCGTATCTGCCTCCGTCATCGGTGTCCTGTCGCTCCTGTGCGTAATCTGCATCCGTCATCGGTGTCCTGTCCCTGTGCGTATCTGCATCCGTCATCGGTGTCCTATCGTCCCTGTGCGTAATCTGCCTCCGTCATCGGTGTCCTGTCTCTATGCGTAATCTGCCTCCGTCATCGGTGTCCTGTCCTTCCTATGCGTATCTGCATCCGTCATCGGTTGTCCTGTCACTTCCCCTGTGCGTATCTGCATCCGTCATCGGTGTCCGTCATGTCCCTGTGCGTATCTGTATCCGTCATCGGTGTCCGCATCATTCCCTGTGCGTATCTGCATCCGTCATCGGTGTCCTGTCCTTCCCTATGCGTATCTGCATCCGTCATCGGTTGTCCTGTCTCATTCCCCTGTGCGTATCTGCATCCGTCATCGGTGTCCTGTCCTGTCCCTGTGCGTATCTGCATCCGTCATCGGTTGTCCGCATTCCTGTGCGTATCTGCCTCCGTCATCGGTTGTCCTGTCCTTCCCCTGTGCGTATCTGCATCCGTCATCGGTGTCCCTGTCCCTGTGCGTATCTGCTCCGTCATCGGTGTCCTGTCATCCTGTCCTATGCGTAATCTGCCTCCGTCATCGGTGTCCGTGTCATTCCCTATGCGTATCTGCATCCGTCATCGGTTGTCCTGTCCTTCCCTGTGCGTATCTGCATCCGTCATCGGTGTCCTGTCCTTCCCCTATGCGTATCTGCCATCCGTCATCGGTGTCCTGTCCATTCCCCGTATGCGTATCTGCCATCCGTCATCGGTGTCCTGTTCCCTATGCGTATCTGCATCCGTCATCGGTGTCCCGTCGCTTCCCTGTGCGTATCTGCATCCGTCATCGGTGTCGCGCTGTCATTCCTGTGCGTATCTGCATCCGTCATCGGTTGTCCGTCCTGTCCCCTGTGCGTATCTGCATCCGTCATCGGTGTCCTGTCCTTCCCTGTGCGTATCTGCCTCCGTCATCGGTTGTCCATGTCCCTGTGCGTATCTGCCTCCGTCATCGGTTGTCCTGTCCTTCCCTGTGCGTAATCTGCATCCGTCATCGGTGTCCTGTCCTTCCCTATGCGTATCTGCATCCGTCATCGGTGTCCTGTCTCATTCCCCGTGCGTATCTGCATCCGTCATCGGTGTCCGCAATCCTTCCCTGTGCGTATCTGCATCCGTCATCGGTGTCCTGTCTCATTCCCTATGCGTAATCTGCATCCGTCATCGAGTGTCCTGTCGTTCCCTATGCGTATCTGCCTCCGTCATCGGTTGTCCGTGTCCTTCACCTGTGCGTATCTCCTCCGTCATCGGTGTCCTGTCCCTGTGCGTATCTGCATCCGTCATCGGTGTCCTGTCATCCTGTGCGTATCTGCATCCGTCATCGGTGTCCTGTCTCCTGTGCGTATCTGCCTCCGTCATCGGTGTCCTGTCCCTGTGCGTATCTGCCTCCGTCATCCGGTGTCCTGTCTCCTATGCGTATCTGCCTCCGTCGTCCGGTGTCCTGTCCTTCCCCTATGCGTATCTGCCTCCGTCATCGGTGTCCATGTCCATTCCCCTGTGCGTATCTGCATCCGTCATCGGTCGATCCGCTGTCCCTGTGCGTATCTGCCTCCGTCATCGGTGTCCTGTCCTGTCCTATGCGTATCTGCCTCCGTCATCGGTGTCGCTGTCATTCCCTGTGCGTAATCTGCATCCGTCATCGGTTGTCCGCTGTCATTCCTGTGCGTAATCTGCATCCGTCATCGGTTGTCCTGTCGTCTTACGTGCGTAATCTGCATCCGTCATCGGTGTCCGTGTCATTCCCCTGTGCGTAATCTGCATCCGTCATCGGTTGTCCGCTGTCCTTCCTGTGCGTATCTGCATCCGTCATCGGTTGTCCGCGTGCCCTGTGCGTATCTGCCTCCGTCATCGGTGTCCTGTCCTCCTGTGCGTATCTGCATCCGTCATCCGGTGTCCTGTCCTTCCCTGTGCGTATCTGCATCCGTCATCGGTGTCCTGTCACTTCCCTGTGCGTAATCTGCCTCCGTCATCGGTGTCCGCATGTCCCTGTGCGTATCTGCATCCGTCATCGGTCGATCCTGTCCTTCCCTGTGCGTATCTGCATCCGTCATCGGTGTCCGTCCATGTCCCCTGTGCGTATCTGCCTCCGTCATCGGTGTCCTGTCCTTCCCTATGCGTATCTGCATCCGTCATCGGTGTCCTGTCCTTCCTGTGCGTATCTGCCTCCGTCATCGGTGTCCTGTCCTTCCCCTGTGCGTATCTGCATCCGTCATCGGTGTCCTGTCCTTCCTGTGCGTATCTGCCTCCGTCATCGGTGTCCTGTCTCCTGTGCGTATCTGCCTCCGTCATCGGTGTCCTGTCCTTCCCTATGCGTATCTGCCTCCGTCATCCGGTGTCCTGTCCCTTCCCCTGTGCGTATCTGCCTCCGTCATCGGTGTCCTGTCCATTCCCTGTGCGTATCTGCCTCCGTCATCCGGTGTCCTGTCTCGTTCCCTATGCGTATCTGCCTCCGTCATCGGTGTCCTGTCCTTCCCTGTGCGTATCTGCATCCGTCATCGGTGTCCGCTGTCACTGCCCTGTGCGTATCTGCCTCCGTCATCGGTGTCCTGTCCATTCCCCTGTGCGTATCTGCATCCGTCATCGGTTGTCCGTCGCTTCCCCTGTGCGTATCTGCATCCGTCATCGGTGTCCTGTCGTTCCCTATGCGTATCTGCATCCGTCATCGGTTGTCCTGTCACTTCCCTGTGCGTAATCTGCATCCGTCATCGGTGTCCTGTCCTCCTGTGCGTATCTGCATCCGTCATCGGTTCGTCCTGTCCCTGTGCGTGTCTGCATCCGTCATCGGTGTCCTGTCCTGTGCGTATCTGCCTCCGTCATCGGGTGTCCTGTCCCTATGCGTTCTGCCTCGTGTCCTGTCTGCGTATCTGCCTCCGTCATCGGTGTCATCGCTGTCCTATGCGTATCTGCCTCCGTCATCGGTGTCCTGTCCTTCCCTGTGCGTATCTGCCTCCGTCATCGGTGTCCTGTCCCCTGTGCGTATCTGCATCCGTCATCGGTGTCCCTGTCCTTCCCCTGTGCGTAATCTGCATCCGTCATCGGTTGTCCATGTCCCTGTGCGTATCTGCCTCCGTCATCGGTGTCCTGTCCTTCCCCTGTGCGTATCTGCATCCGTCATCGGTGTCCTGTCCTTCCCCTGTGCGTATCTGCCTCCGTCATCGGTGTCCCTGTCGCTTCCCCTATGCGTATTGCCTCCGTCATCGGTTGTCCTGTCCTTCCCCTGTGCGTATCTGCCTCCGTCATCGGTGATCCTGTCGCCTGTGCGTATCTGCATCCGTCATCGGTTGTCCTGTCGCTACCTGTGCGTAATCTGCATCCGTCATCGGTGTCCGCGTGTCCCTGTGCGTATCTGCATCCGTCATCGGTGTCCTGTCCTTCCCTGTGCGTATCTGCCTCCGTCATCGGTGTCCTGTCCTTCCCCTATGCGTATCTGCATCCGTCATCGGTGTCCATGTCCTTCCCTGTGCGTATCTGCATCCGTCATCGGTGTCCGCTGTCCGTCCCTGTGCGTATCTGCCTCCGTCATCGGTTGTCATCGTCACGTTCCCTGTGCGTATCTGCATCCGTCATCGGTGTCCTGTCCTTCCCCTGTGCGTATCTGCCATCCGTCATCGGTGTCCTGTCATTCGCCCTGTGCGTATCTGCATCCGTCATCGGTTGTCCTGTCCTTCCCTGTGCGTATCTGCCTCCGTCATCGGTGTCCTGTCCTTCCCTGTGCGTATCTGCATCCGTCATCGGTGTCCTGTCATTCCCTGTGCGTATCTGCCTCCGTCATCGGTTGTCCTGTCCATGCCCTGTGCGTATCTGCCTCCGTCATCGGTGTCCTGTCCTTCCCTGTGCGTATCTGCATCCGTCATCGGTTGTCCGATGTCATTCCCTATGCGTAATCTGCATCCGTCATCGGTTGTCCTGTCTTCCCCTGTGCGTATCTGCATCCGTCGTCCGGTGTCCTGTCTCCTATGCGTATCTGCATCCGTCATCGGTGTCATCGTTCCCTGTGCGTATCTGCCTCCGTCATCCGGTGTCCTGTCCCTGTGCGTATCTGCATCCGTCATCGGTGTCCGTCATTCCTGTGCGTAATCTGCCTCCGTCATCCGGTGTCCGATGTCCTTCCCTGTGCGTAATCTGCATCCGTCATCGGTGTCCTGTCGCTTCCCTATGCGTATCTGCATCCGTCATCGGTGTCCTGTCCGTTCCCTGTGCGTATCTGCCATCCGTCATCGGTGTCCTGTCCTTCCTATGCGTATCTGCATCCGTCATCGGTGTCCCGTCCTTCCCCTGTGCGTATCTGCATCCGTCATCGGTGTCCTGTCGCTTCCCTATGCGTATCTGCCTCCGTCATCCGGTTCCGTCCTGTCCCCTATGCGTATCTGCTATCCGTCATCGGTGTCCTGTCCTTCCCTGTGCGTATCTGCATCCGTCATCGGTGTCCTGTCACTTCCCTGTGCGTATCTGCCTCCGTCATCGGTGTCCGCTGTCCCTGTGCGTATCTGCCATCCGTCATCGGTTGTCCTGTCTCATTCCCCTATGCGTATCTGCATCCGTCATCGGTTGTCCTGTCCGTTCCCTGTGCGTATCTGCATCCGTCATCGGTTGTCCTGTCCGTTCCTGTGCGTATCTGCATCCGTCATCGGTGTCCGTGTCATTCCCCTGTGCGTATCTGCATCCGTCATCGGTGTCCTGTCCTGTCGCATCTGCATCCGTCACTCGGTGTCCTGTGTCATTCCATGCGTATCTGCCTCCGTCGTCCGGTGTCCCTGTTCCCTGTGCGTAATCTGCCATCCGTCATCGGTGTCCTGTCATCCTATGCGTATCTGCATCCGTCATCGGTGTCCTGTCTTCCCTGTGCGTATCTGCCTCCGTCATCCGGTTGTCCTGTCACTTCCCTATGCGTAATCTGCATCCGTCATCGGTGTCCGCAATGTCCTTCCCTATGCGTATCTGCCATCCGTCATCGGTGTCCTGTCCTTCCCTGTGCGTATCTGCCTCCGTCATCGGTTGTCCTGTTCATTCCTATGCGTATCTGCATCCGTCATCGGTTGTCCATGTCGCTTCCCTGTGCGTAATCTGCCATCCGTCATCGGTGTCCGTCTGTCCCTGTGCGTATCTGCATCCGTCATCGGTGTCCTGTCATTCCCCTATGCGTAATCTGCTATCCGTCATCGGTTGTCCTGTCCTTCCCCTGTGCGTATCTGCATCCGTCATCGGTGTCCGTCTGTCCCTGTGCGTAATCTGCATCCGTCATCGGTTGTCCGTCATGTCCTGTGCGTATCTGCTATCCGTCATCGGTTGTCCTGTCATTCCCTGTGCGTATCTGCTATCCGTCATCGGTTGTCCTGTCATTCCCTGTGCGTAATCTGCCTCCGTCATCGGTTGTCCTGTCTCCTGTGCGTATCTGCATCCGTCATCGGTGTCCTGTCCTTCCCCCTGTGCGTATCTGCCTCCGTCGTCGGGTGTCCGTCGTTCCTGTGCGTATCTGCTTCCGTCATCGGTGTCCTGTCCGTCCCTGTGCGTATCTGCTATCCGTCATCGGTGTCCTGTCGTCCTGTGCGTATCTGCCATCCGTCATCGGTGTCCTGTCCTTCCTGTGCGTATCTGCATCCGTCATCGGTGTCCTGTCGCTTCCCTGTGCGTAATCTGCATCCGTCATCGGTGTCCTGTCCTTCCCTATGCGTATCTGCCTCCGTCATCGGTGTCCTGTCCTTCCCCTATGCGTATCTGCATCCGTCATCGGTGTCCTGTCCTTCCCTGTGCGTATCTGCCTCCGTCATCGGTTGTCCGCATTCCCTGTGCGTATCTGCCTCCGTCATCGGTTGTCCTGTCGCTTCCCTATGCGTAATCTGCATCCGTCATCGGTTGTCCTGTCATCCTGTGCGTATCTGCTATCCGTCATCGGTGTCCTGTCTCTTCCCCTGTGCGTATCTGCCTCCGTCATCGGTTGTCCGCATGTCTTCCCTATGCGTATCTGCCTCCGTCATCGGTGTCCGTGTCGCTTCCCTGTGCGTATCTGCATCCGTCATCGGTTGTCCTGTCATCGCTATCCTGTGCTGCCTCCGTCATCGGTTGTCCTGTCCATTCCCTGTGCGTATCTGCCTCCGTCATCGGTGTCCTGTCGCTTCCCTGTGCGTATCTGCATCCGTCATCGGTTGTCCTGTCGCTTCCTATGCGTATCTGCATCCGTCATCGGTGTCCTGTTTCCCTGTGCGTAATCTGCCTCCGTCATCGGTCGTCCCCTGTCCTGTGCGTATCTGCCTCCGTCATCGGTGTCCTGTCCTTCCCTGTGCGTATCTGCATCCGTCATCGGTTGTCCTGTCCTTCCCCTGTGCGTATCTGCATCCGTATCGGTGTCCGCTGTCATTCCCTGTGCGTATCTGCATCCGTCATCGGTTGTCCTGTCCTTCCTGTGCGTATCTGCCTCCGTCATCGGTGTCCTGTCATTCCTGTGCGTATCTGCATCCGTCATCGGTGTCCGCATCGTCCTGTGCGTATCTGCATCCGTCATCGGTTGTCCTGTCGCTTCCCTGTGCGTATCTGCATCCGTCATCGGTGTCCTGTCATTCCCCTGTGCGTATCTGCATCCGTCATCGGTGTCCCTGTCCTTCCCTGTGCGTAATCTGCTATCCGTCATCGGTGTCCTGTCGCATTCCCTGTGCGTATCTGCCATCCGTCATCGGGTGTCCTGTCGCTTCCCTATGCGTAATCTGCATCCGTCATCGGTGTCCGTCGTCCCTGTGCGTATCTGCATCCGTCATCGGTTGTCCTGTCCCATGCGTATCTGCGTTCCGCTCTGCGTAATCTGCTATCCGTCATCGGTGTCCTGTCCTTCCCTGTGCGTATCTGCATCCGTCATCGGTTGTCCTGTCCGTTCCCCTGTGCGTATCTGCATCCGTCATCGGTTGTCCGCTGTCCTTCCCTATGCGTAATCTGCATCCGTCATCGGTTGTCCGTCAACTGTCCTATGCGTATCTGCATCCGTCATCGGTGTCCGTGTCATTCCCTGTGCGTATCTGCATCCGTCATCGGTGTCCGCTGTCTGCCTGTGCGTATCTGCATCCGTCATCGGTGTCCGCAGTCGCTTCCCCTGTGCGTATCTGCTATCCGTCATCGGTGTCCTGTCCTCCTGTGCGTAATCTGCATCCGTCATCGGTGTCCGTGTCCTTCCCTGTGCGTAATCTGCATCCGTCATCGGTTGTCCTGTCCTTCCCTGTGCGTATCTGCATCCGTCATCGGTTGTCCGCGTGCTTCCTATGCGTATCTGCATCCGTCATCGGTGTCCTGTCGCTTCCCCTGTGCGTATCTGCCATCCGTCATCGGTGTCCTGTCCTTCCCCTGTGCGTATCTGCATCCGTCATCGGTGTCCCTGTCCTTCCCTATGCGTATCTGCCATCCGTCATCGGTGTCCGTCCATCTGCATCCGTCATCGTTGTCCTGTCCGTCCCTGTGCGTATCTGCCTCCGTCATCGGTGTCCTGTCCGTTCCCTATGCGTATCTGCATCCGTCATCGGTGTCCTGTCCGTTCCTGTGCGTATCTGCATCCGTCATCGGTTGTCCTGTCCATTCCCTGTGCGTATCTGCATCCGTCATCGGTGTCCTGTCCTTCCCTGTGCGTAATCTGCATCCGTCATCGGTTGTCCTGTCGTTCCCCTGTGCGTATCTGCATCCGTCATCGGTGTCCTCTGTCCCTATGCGTAATCTGCATCCGTCATCGGTGTCCGCTGTCGCCTGTGCGTATCTGCATCCGTCATCGGTTGTCCTGTCATTCCCTGTGCGTATCTGCCATCCGTCATCGGTGTCCTGTCCTTCCCCTGTGCGTATCTGCATCCGTCATCGGTGTCCTGTCCATTCCCTGTGCGTATCTGCATCCGTCATCGGTTGTCCTGTCCTTCCCCTATGCGTATCTGCATCCGTCATCGGTGTCCTGTCTTCCTGTGCGTATCTGCCTCCGTCATCGGTGTCCGCTGTCCTCCTATGCGTATCTGCCTCCGTCATCGGTGTCCTGTCCTTCCCCTGTGCGTATCTGCCTCCGTCATCGGTGTCATCGTCTCATTCCCTGTGCGTATCTGCCATCCGTCATCGGTGTCCTCGTCACTTCCCTGTGCGTATCTGCATCCGTCATCGGTTGTCCTGTCATTCGCCCTATGCGTATCTGCCTCCGTCATCGGTTGTCCGTGCATTCCTGTGCGTATCTGCATCCGTCATCGGTGTCCATGTCGTTCCCTGTGCGTAATCTGCATCCGTCATCGGTGTCCTGCGTTCCCTATGCGTAATCTGCATCCGTCATCGGTGTCCTGTCCTTACCCTGTGCGTATCTGCATCCGTCATCGGTTGTCCATTCCCTGTGCGTATCTGCATCCGTCATCGGTGTCCCTGTCGCCTTCCCCTGTGCGTATCTGCATCCGTCATCGGTTCCGTGTCCGTATGTCCTGTGCGTAATCTGCATCCGTCATCGGTGTCCCTGTCACTTCCCTATGCGTATCTGCATCCGTCATCGGTGTCCTGTCCTTCCCCTATGCGTAATCTGCATCCGTCATCGGTGTCCTGTCTCCCTATGCGTATCTGCCTCCGTCATCGGTGTCCTGTCCTTCCCCTGTGCGTATCTGCATCCGTCATCGGTGTCTCCTGTCCCTGTGCGTATCTGCATCCGTCATCGGTGTCCTGTCCGTCCCCTGTGCGTAATCTGCCTCCGTCATCGGTGTCCTGTCCGTCCCCTGTGCGTATCTGCATCCGTCATCCGGTGTCCTGTCCTTCCCCTGTGCGTATCTGCCTCCGTCATCGGTGTCCGTCGTCCCTGTGCGTATCTGTCTCCGTCATCGGTGTCCGCATCATTCCCCTGTGCGTATCTGCATCCGTCATCGGTCGTCCTGTCCTGTCCTGTGCGTAATCTGCCTCCGTCATCGGTGTCCTGTCGCTTCCCCTATGCGTAATCTGCATCCGTCATCGGTTGTCCCGTCCTTCCCTGTGCGTATCTGCCTCCGTCATCGGTGTCCTGTCCTTCCCCTGTGCGTATCTGCCATCCGTCATCGGTTGTCCTGTCGCTTCCCTGTGCGTATCTGCCTCCGTCATCCGGTGTCCTGTCACTTCCTATGCGTATCTGCCTCCGTCATCGGTGTCCTGTCCATTCCCTGTGCGTATCTGCATCCGTCATCGGTCGATCCTGTCCTGTCGTGTCTGCATCATCGTGTCCGCAGTCCTATGCGTATCTGCATCCGTCATCGGTGTCCTGTCGTCCTATGCGTATCTGCATCCGTCATCGGTTGTCCTGTCCTTCCCTATGCGTATCTGCATCCGTCATCGGTCCGTGTCCTGTCCTCCTATGCGTATCTGCATCCGTCATCGGTGTCCTGTCCTTCCCCTGTGCGTATCTGCCTCCGTCATCGGTGTCCGTCATGTTCCTATGCGTAATCTGCATCCGTCATCGGTTGTCCTGTCGTCCTGTGCGTAATCTGCCTCCGTCATCGGTTGTCCTGTCCTTCCCTGTGCGTATCTGCATCCGTCATCGGTGTCCGCTGTCCTTCCCTATGCGTATCTGCATCCGTCATCGGTTGTCCTGTCCATTCCCTGTGCGTATCTGCCTCCGTCATCGGTTGTCCCGTCCTTCACCTGTGCGTAATCTGCTATCCGTCATCGGTGTCCGTGTCATTCCCTGTGCGTATCTGCCTCCGTCATCGGTTGTCCGCATTCGTCCTGTGCGTAATCTGCATCCGTCATCGGTGTCCTGCTCCTGTGCGTAATCTGCATCCGTCATCGGTTGTCCTGTCCGTCCTATGCGTATCTGCCTCCGTCATCGGTGTCCCTGTCATCCCTGTGCGTATCTGCCTCCGTCATCGGTGTCCTGTCCTTCCCTATGCGTATCTGCCTCCGTCATCGGTGTCCTGTCATCATTCCCTATGCGTAATCTGCATCCGTCATCGGTGTCCGATCGCTTCCTATGCGTAATCTGCATCCGTCATCGGTGTCCATGTCCTTCCCTGTGCGTATCTGCCATCCGTCATCGGTGTCCTGTCGCCCTGTGCGTATCTGCCTCCGTCATCGGTGTCCGTCATGTCCCTATGCGTATCTGCATCCGTCATCGGTGTCCTGTCCGTCCCTATGCGTATCTGCATCCGTCATCGGTGTCCTGTCACTTCCCCTATGCGTATCTGCCTCCGTCATCGGTGTCCCTGTCCTTCCCTGTGCGTATCTGCCTCCGTCATCGGTGTCCTGTCGTTCCCTGTGCGTATCTGCCTCCGTCATCGGTGTCCTGTCCTTCCCTGTGCGTATCTGCATCCGTCATCGGTGTCCTGTCGCTTCCTATGCGTATCTGCCATCCGTCATCGGTGTCTCTGTCGCATTCCCCTGTGCGTATCTGCCTCCGTCATCGGTTGTCCGCTGTCATTCCCTGTGCGTAATCTGCATCCGTCATCGGTTGTCCTGTCCTTCCCTGTGCGTATCTGCCTCCGTCATCGGTTGTCCTGTCGCTTCCCCTGTGCGTAATCTGCATCCGTCATCGGTGTCCTGTCCTTCCTGTGCGTATCTGCATCCGTCATCGGTTGTCCTGTCCCTGTGCGTAATCTGCTATCCGTCATCGGTGTCCCTGTCCTTGCATCTGGTCCCTGTGCGTAATCTGCCTCCGTCATCGGTGTCCTGTCCATTCCCTGTGCGTATCTGCATCCGTCATCGGTGTCCCGTCTCCTGTGCGTATCTGCCTCCGTCATCGGTGTCCTGTCCTTCCCTATGCGTATCTGCATCCGTCATCGGTGTCCTGTCTCATTCCCCTGTGCGTAATCTGCCATCCGTCATCGGTGTCCTGTCGTTCCCTGTGCGTAATCTGCCTCCGTCATCGGTTGTCCTGTCCTTCCCCTATGCGTATCTGCCTCCGTCATGGTTGTCCGCATGCTCCCTGTGCGTATCTGCCATCCGTCATCGGTGTCCTGTCATTCCTGTGCGTATCTGCCATCCGTCATCGGTGTCCGCTGTCGTTCCTGTGCGTAATCTGCATCCGTCATCGGTGTCCTGTCGCCTTCCCTGTGCGTATCTGCATCCGTCATCGGTGTCCTGTCTCATTCCCCTGTGCGTAATCTGCATCCGTCATCGGTTGTCCTGTCTCATTCCCCTATGCGTATCTGCATCCGTCATCGGTTCCGTCACTGTCCCTGTGCGTATCTGCATCCGTCATCGGTGTCCTGTCCCGGTCCTATGCGTATCTGCCTCCGTCATCGGTGTCCTGTCCTTCCCCTGTGCGTATCTGCCTCCGTCATCGGTTGTCCTGTCCATTCCTGTGCGTATCTGCATCCGTCATCGGTTGTCCTGTCCTTCCCTGTGCGTATCTGCCTCCGTCATCGGTGTCCTGTCCATCCCTATGCGTATCTGCCTCCGTCATCGGTGTCCTGTCCTTCCCCTATGCGTATCTGCCTCCGTCATCGGTGTCCGCATCCTTCCCCTGTGCGTATCTGCATCCGTCATCGGTTGTCCTGTCGCTTCCCTGTGCGTAATCTGCCTCCGTCATCGGTTGTCGTCTGTCCCTGTGCGTATCTGCATCCGTCATCGGTTGTCCGTGTCATTCCCTGTGCGTATCTGCCTCCGTCATCGGTGTCCTGTCGCTTCCTGTGCGTATCTGCCTCCGTCATCGGTGTCCTGTCCTTCCCCTGTGCGTATCTGCCTCCGTCATCGGTGTCATGTCCTTGCGTCTGCCTTCCTCTGTGCGTATCTGCCTCCGTCATCCCGGTGTCCCTGTCTCCTGTGCGTATCTGCCTCCGTCATCGGTGTCCTGTCATTCCCTGTGCGTATCTGCTATCCGTCATCGGTTGTCCGTGTCCTTCCCTATGCGTAATCTGCATCCGTCATCGGTTGTCCTGTCATTCCCTGTGCGTATCTGCATCCGTCATCGGTGTCCTGTCCTTCCCCTGTGCGTGTCTGCCTCCGTCATCGGTGTCCTGTCCTTCCCTATGCGTATCTGCCTCCGTCATCGGTTGTCCGTCATTCCCTGTGCGTAATCTGCATCCGTCATCGGTTGATCCGCTGTCGTTCCCTGTGCGTAATCTGCTATCATCGGTCGTCGTGTCACTGTCCCTATGCGTATCT
The DNA here is from genome assembly GCF_905237065.1 of Salmo salar. Classification (NCBI taxonomy): domain Eukaryota; kingdom Metazoa; phylum Chordata; class Actinopteri; order Salmoniformes; family Salmonidae; genus Salmo; species Salmo salar. The sequence goes on from NW_025548154.1 coordinate 21,228, forward strand.
GCATCCGTCATCGGTGTCCGTCATCCTGTGCGTAATCTGCATCCGTCATCGGTTGTCCGCATGCCTGTCCTGCGTATCTGCCTCCGTCATCGGTGTCCTGTCCTGTGCGTATCTGCATCCGTCATCCGGTGTCCTGTCCTTCCCTGTGCGTATCTGCCTCCGTCATCGGTGTCCTGTCCCTTCCCTATGCGTATCTGCATCCGTCATCCGGTGTCCCCGTCCTTCCCCTATGCGTATCTGCCTCCGTCATCGGTTGTCCCGTCGCTTCCCTATGCGTATCTGCCTCCGTCATCGGTTGTCCTGTCATGTCCCTGTGCGTATCTGCATCCGTCATCGGTGTCCTGTCCTTCCCTGTGCGTATCTGCCTCCGTCATCGGTGTCCTGTCGTCCCTGTGCGTATCTGCATCCGTCATCGGTGTCCTGTCACTTCCCCTATGCGTATCTGCATCCGTCATCGGTTGTCCCGTCCTGTCCCTGTGCGTATCTGCCTCCGTCATCGGTTGTCCTGTCATTCCCTGTGCGTATCTGCATCCGTCATCGGTGTCCTGTCGCTTCCCTGTGCGTAATCTGCATCCGTCATCGGTTGTCCGCTGTCATTCCCTGTGCGTATCTGCATCCGTCATCCGGTGTCCTGTCGCTTCCCCTGTGCGTATCTGCATCCGTCATCGGTGTCCGTCCTGTCCTGTGCGTATCTGCCATCCGTCATCGGTGTCCATCCCGTCCTGTGCGTATCTGCCTCCGTCATCGGTTGTCCTGTCCTTCCCTGTGCGTATCTGCCTCCGTCATCGGTGTCCGTCACGTCCTATGCGTATCTGCATCCGTCATCGGTGTCCTGTCCTTCCCTGTGCGTATCTGCTATCCGTCATCGGTGTCCTGTCCTTCCCTATGCGTATCTGCCTCCGTCATCGGTGTCCTGTCGCATTCCCCTGTGCGTATCTGCATCCGTCATCGGTGTCCTGTCGTTCCCTGTGCGTATCTGCATCCGTCATCGGTGTCCTGTCGTCCCTGTGCGTATCTGCCTCCGTCATCGGGTGTCCTGTCCATTCCCCTGTGCGTATCTGCATCCGTCATCGGTCGTCCTGTCCATTCCCTGTGCGTATCTGCTATCCGTCATCGGTGTCCTGTCCATTCCCCTGTGCGTATCTGCCTCCGTCATCGGTTGTCCTGTCCTTCCCTGTGCGTATCTGCCTCCGTCATCGGTGTCCATGTCCTTCCCCTGTGCGTATCTGCATCCGTCATCGGTTGTCCTGTCATTCCCTGTGCGTATCTGCATCCGTCATCGGTTGTCCTGTCGCTTCCCTGTGCGTATCTGCATCCGTCATCGGTGTCCTGTCTCGTTCCCTGTGCGTATCTGCATCCGTCATCGGTGTCCTGTCCCTTCCCTATGCGTATCTGCCTCCGTCATCGGTGTCCTGTCGCCCTATGCGTATCTGCCTCCGTCATCGGTGTCCGCATGTCCCTATGCGTAATCTGCATCCGTCATCGGTGTCCTGTCCATTACCTGTGCGTAATCTGCATCCGTCATCGGTTGTCCTGTCACTTCCCCTGTGCGTAATCTGCCATCCGTCATCGGTTGTCCTGTCCTTCCCTGTGCGTAATCTGCCTCCGTCATCGGTGTCCTGTCGCTTCCCCTATGCGTATCTGCCTCCGTCATCGGTGTCCTGTCCTTCCCCTGTGCGTATCTGCCTCCGTATCGGTGTCCTGTCCATTCCCTGTGCGTATCTGCTATCCGTCATCGGTGTCCTGTCCTTCCCTGTGCGTAATCTGCCTCCGTCATCCGGTGTCCGCTGTCCATTCCCTGTGCGTATCTGCCTCCGTCATCGGTGTCCTGTCTCATTCCCCTGTGCGTATCTGCCTCCGTCATCGGTGTCCTGTCCATTCCCTATGCGTATCTGCATCCGTCATCGGTGTCCTGTCCTCCCTGTGCGTATCTGCCTCCGTCATCGGTGTCCTGTCCCTATGCATATCTGCGATCTGCCTTCTGCTCCGTCGCTCGGTGTCCTGTCCTATGCGTATCTGCCTCCGTCATCGGTGTCCTGTCTCCCTGTGCGTATCTGCCATCCGTCATCGGTGTCCATCATCCCTGTGCGTATCTGCATCCGTCATCGGTGTCCTGTCCTTCCCCTATGCGTATCTGCCTCCGTCATCGGTGTCCTGTCACTTCCCCTATGCGTATCTGCCTCCGTCATCGGTGTCCTGTCGCTTCCCTGTGCGTATCTGCCTCCGTCATCGGTGTCTGTCCTGTCTCCTGTGCGTATCTGCCATCCGTCATCGGTGTCCTGTCCTTCCCTGTGCGTAATCTGCCTCCGTCATCGGTTGTCCATGTCCTTCCCTGTGCGTATCTGCCATCCGTCATCGGTGTCCTGTCGTCCTGTGCGTATCTGCCATCCGTCATCGGTGTCCTGTCGCGTCCCTGTGCGTATCTGCCTCCGTCATCGGTGTCCGTCCGTCCCTGTGCGTATCTGCCTCCGTCATCGGTGTCCGTCGCTGTCCCCTGTGCGTATCTGCCTCCGTCATCGGTTGTCCTGTCGCTTCCCTGTGCGTATCTGCATCCGTCATCGGTTGTCCTGTCCTTCCCCTATGCGTAATCTGCATCCGTCATCGGTGTCCTGTCGTTCCTATGCGTATCTGCCTCCGTCATCGGTGTCCTGTCGCCTTCCCTGTGCGTATCTGCCTCCGTCATCGGTTGTCCGCGGTCTGTCCTGTGCGTATCTGCATCCGTCATCGGTGTCCTGTCGCTCCTGTGCGTATCTGCTATCCGTCATCGGTTGTCCTGTCCTTCCTGTGCGTATCTGCATCCGTCATCGGTTGTCCTGTCTCGTTCCCTGTGCGTATCTGCCATCCGTCATCGGTGTCCTGTCCATTCCTATGCGTATCTGCATCCGTCATCGGTTGTCCTGTCCTTCGCCCTGTGCGTATCTGCATCCGTCATCGGTGTCCTGTCTCATTCCCCTGTGCGTAATCTGCCTCCGTCATCGGTGTCCCGTCACTGCATCCCTGTGCGTAATCTGCGCTCCGTCATCGGTGTCCTGTCCTCCTGTGCGTATCTGCATCCGTCATCGGTGTCCTGTCCGTCCTATGCGTATCTGCCTCCGTCATCGGTGTCCTGTCTTCCCTGTGCGTATCTGCATCCGTCATCGGTGTCCTGTCCTTCCCTATGCGTATCTGCATCCGTCATCGGTGTCCTGTCCTCCTGTGCGTATCTGCCTCCGTCATCGGTGTCCTGTCCTTCCCCTGTGCGTATCTGCATCCGTCATCGGTGTCCTGTCCCGTCCCCTGTGCGTATCTGCCTCCGTCATCGGTGTATCCCGTCCCTGTGCGTATCTGCCTCCGTCATCGGTTGTCCTGTCATTCCCTATGCGTATCTGCATCCGTCATCGGTGTCCTGTCCTTCCCCTGTGCGTAATCTGCATCCGTCATCGGTGTCCTGTCCATTCCCTATGCGTATCTGCATCCGTCATCGGTCGTCCTGTCGCTTCCCTGTGCGTAATCTGCATCCGTCATCGGGTGTCCGTCACTTCCTGTGCGTATCTGCATCCGTCATCGGTGTCCTGTCTCGTTCCCTATGCGTATCTGCATCCGTCATCGGTGTCCGCAATCGTCCTGTGCGTATCTGCCTCCGTCATCGTCTGTCCTGTCATCTGCGCTCCGTCATCGTTGTCGTCCTGTCCCCTATGCGTATCTGCATCCGTCATCGGTGTCCTGTCGCGTCCCTGTGCGTAATCTGCATCCGTCATCGGTTGTCCGCTGTCATTCCCTGTGCGTAATCTGCATCCGTCATCGGTTGTCCCTGTCGTTCCCTGTGCGTATCTGCCTCCGTCATCGGTGTCCGTCATTGCTACCTGTGCGTAATCTGCATCCGTCATCGGTGTCCTGTCTCCTATGCGTAATCTGCCATCCGTCATCGGTGTCCACTGTCCTCCCTGTGCGTATCTGCATCCGTCGTCGGTGTCCTGTCCTTCCTGTGCGTATCTGCATCCGTCATCGGTGTCCATGTCCCCTGTGCGTAATCTGCCTCCGTCATCGGTTGTCCTGTCGCTTCCCTGTGCGTATCTGCCATCCGTCATCGGTGTCCTGTCACTTCCCCTGTGCGTATCTGCCTCCGTCATCGGTGTCCTGTCCTTCCCCTATGCGTATCTGCATCCGTCATCGGTGTCCTGTCCTTCCCCTGTGCGTATCTGCCATCCGTCATCGGTTGTCCCGTCCTATGCTATCTGTGCGTTCTGGATCCGTCATCGGTTGTCCCTGTCCTGTGCGTAATCTGCATCCGTCATCGGTTGTCCCTGTCCTTCCCCTGTGCGTATCTGCCTCCGTCATCGGTGTCCGCTGTCCCTGTGCGTATCTGCCATCCGTCATCGGTGTCCCTGTCCGTCCCTATGCGTATCTGCCATCCGTCATCGGTGTCCTGTCCTTCCCCTATGCGTATCTGCCTCCGTCATCGGTTGTCATCACTGTCCCTATGCGTATCTGCATCCGTCATCGGTGTCCTGTCGCTTCCCTGTGCGTATCTGCGCTCCGTCATCGGTGTCGCGTGTCCTTCCCCTGTGCGTATCTGCATCCGTCATCGGTGTCCTGTCGTCCTGTGCGTATCTGCATCCGTCCTCGGTGTCCTGTCACCTGCTATGCGTATCTGCATCCGTCATCGGTGTCCGCATGTCCCCTGTGCGTATCTGCATCCGTCATCGGTTGTCCTGTCATTCCCCTGTGCGTAATCTGCATCCGTCATCGGTTGTCCCTGTCCTTCCCTGTGCGTATCTGCATCCGTCATCCGGTGTCCGCTGTCCTTCCCCTGTGCGTATCTGCATCCGTCATCGGTTGTCCTGTCCTTCCCTATGCGTATTGCATCCGTCATCGGTGTCCTGTCTCATTCCCTGTGCGTATCTGCCTCCGTCATCGGTGTCCTGTCGTTCCCCTGTGCGTATCTGCCTCCGTCATCGGTGTCCTGTCCTCCTATGCGTATCTGCCTCCGTCATCGGTGTCCTGTCCATTCCTGTGCGTATCTGCCTCCGTCATCGGTGTCCGCATTCTCCTGTGCGTAATCTGCATCCGTCATCGGTGTCCTGTCTCCTATGCGTATCTGCATCCGTCATCGGTGTCCTGTCGTTCCCTGTGCGTATCTGCCTCCGTCATCGGTGTACCTGTCTTCCCCTGTGCGTATCTGCCTCCGTCATCGGTGTCCTGTCCTTCCCTATGCGTATCTGCATCCGTCATCGGTGTCCTGTCCTTCCCCTGTGCGTATCTGCCTCCGTCATCGGTGTCCATGTCCCTGTGCGTAATCTGCCATCCGTCATCGGTTGTCCTGTCGTCCCTGTGCGTATCTGCCTCCGTCATCGGTTGTCCGCTGTCCTTCCCTATGCGTATCTGCATCCGTCATCGGTTGTCCTGTCGCTTCCCTGTGCGTATCTGCCATCCGTCATCGGTGTCCATGTCATTCCCTGTGCGTATCTGCATCCGTCATCGGTTGTCCTGTCCTTCCCCTATGCGTATCTGCATCCGTCATCGGTGTCCTGTCGCATTCCCCTGTGCGTAATCTGCATCCGTCATCGGTGTCCGCTCGTCCTGTGCGTATCTGCATCCGTCATCGGTTGTCCTGTCCTTCCCTGTGCGTATCTGCATCCGTCATCGGTTGTCCTGTCCATTCCCCTGTGCGTATCTGCATCCGTCATCGGTGTCCTGTCCATTCCCTGTGCGTAATCTGCATCCGTCATCGGTGTCCGCCGTCATTCCCTATGCGTATCTGCTATCCGTCATCGGTTCCGTCGCTGTCCCTGTGCGTAATCTGCCTCCGTCATCGGTCGTCCATGTCCTTCCTGTGCGTATCTGCCTCCGTCATCGGTGTCCTGTCCTTCCCTGTGCGTATCTGCATCCGTCATCGGTGTCCGTGTCCTTCCTTGCGTATCTGCCTCCGTCATCGTCCGCTGTCCTATCCCTGTGCGTATCTGCATCCGTCATCGGTGTCCTGTCCTTCCTGTGCGTAATCTGCCTCCGTCATCGGTGTCCGCATGTCCTTCCCTGTGCGTATCTGCATCCGTCATCGGTGTCCGTGTCCTTCCCTGTGCGTATCTGCCATCCGTCATCGGTTGTCCTGTCCCCTATGCGTATCTGCATCCGTCATCGGTGTCCTGTCCTTCCCCTGTGCGTATCTGCCTCCGTCATCGGTGTCCATGTCCCTATGCGTATCTGCCATCCGTCATCGGTTGTCCCGTCCTTCCCCTATGCGTATCTGCATCCGTCATCGGTGTCCTGTCCTTCCCCTATGCGTATCTGCATCCGTCATCGGTGTCCTGTCATGTTCCCTGTGGTATCTGCCTCCGTCATCGGTGTCCTGTCCCTTCCCCTATGCGTATCTGCATCCGTCATCGGTGTCCTGTCCTTCCCTATGCGTATCTGCATCCGTCATCGGTGTCCTGTCTTCCCTATGCGTATCTGCCTCCGTCATCGGTGTCCCTGTCCATTCCCTGTGCGTATCTGCCTCCGTCATCGGTGTCCTGTCCTCCTATGCGTATCTGCATCCGTCATCGGTTATCCTGTCATTCCCCTGTGCGTATCTGCCTCCGTCATCGGTGTCCTGTCGCTTCCCCTATGCGTATCTGCCTCCGTCACTCGGTGTCCTGTCCTTCCCCTATGCGTATCTGCCTCCGTCATCGGTGTCCTGTCCTTCCCCTGTGCGTATCTGCTATCCGTCATCGGTGTCGCTGTCATTCCCTGTGCGTATCTGCATCCGTCATCGGTTGTCCCTGTCCTTCCCCTGTGCGTATCTGCCTCCGTCATCGGTGTCCTGTCCGTCCTATGCGTATCTGCCTCCGTCATCGGTCTGTCCTGTGCGTAATCTGCATCCGTCATCCGGTGTCCTGTCCCCTGTGCGTATCTGCCTCCGTCATCGGTGTCCTGTCATTCCTATGCGTATCTGCATCCGTCATCGGTTGTCCTGTCGCTTCCCTGTGCGTATCTGCCTCCGTCATCGGTTGTCCTGTCCTTCCCTGTGCGTATCTGCCATCCGTCATCGGTTGTCCTGTCTCCGTCCTGTGCGTATCTGCCTCCGTCATCGGTGTCCTGTCCATTCCCTGTGCGTATCTGCATCCGTCATCGGTGTCCTGTCCTTCCCTATGCGTATCTGCCTCCGTCATCGGTGTCCTGTCCTTCCCCTATGCGTATCTGCCTCCGTCGTCGATGTCATCCTGTCCCTGTGCGTATCTGCATCCGTCATCGGTGTCCTGTCCTTCCCTATGCGTAATCTGCATCCGTCATCGGTTGTCCTGTCGCTCCTGTGCGTATCTGCCTCCGTCATCGGTTGTCCTGTCCTTCCCTGTGCGTATCTGCCTCCGTCATCGGTGTCCTGTCCGTCCCCTGTGCGTATCTGCCTCCGTCATCGGTGTCCTGTCTCGTTCCCTGTGCGTATCTGCATCCGTCATCGGTTGTCCGCTGTCATTCCCCTGTGCGTATCTGCATCCGTCATCGGTGTCCGTCGTCACTTCCCTGTGCGTATCTGCATCCGTCATCGGTTGTCCTGTCCTTCCTGTGCGTATCTGCCATCCGTCGCTCGGTCGTCCTGTCCCTATGCGTATCTGCCTCCGTCATCGGTGTCCTGTCATTCCCCTGTGCGTATCTGCTATCCGTCATCGGTTGTCCTGTCCTTCCCTGTGCGTATCTGCTATCCGTCATCGGTGTCCTGTCCTCCTATGCGTATCTGCCATCCGTCATCGGTGTCCGCAGTCGCTTCCCTGTGCGTATCTGCATCCGTCCTCGGTGTCCCGTCCTTCCCCTGTGCGTATCTGCCTCCGTCATCGGTGTCCTGTCCTTCCCCTATGCGTATCTGCCATCCGTCATCGGTGTCCTGTCCTGTCCCCTATGCGTAATCTGCATCCGTCATCGGTGTCCTGTCCTTCTGTGCGTATCTGCATCCGTCATCGGTGTCCCATGTCCTTCCCTGTGCGTATCTGCATCCGTCATCGGTTGTCGCTGTCCTTCCCTGTGCGTATCTGCATCCGTCATCGGTGTCCTGTCCTTCCCTGTGCGTAATCTGCCATCCGTCATCGGTGTCCTGTCCTGTCCCCTATGCGTATCTGCCTCCGTCATCGGTTGTCCTGTCCTTCCCCTGTGCGTAATCTGCTATCCGTCATCGGTTGTCCTGTCGTTCCCCTGTGCGTATCTGCATCCGTCATCGGTGTCCTGTCATGTCCCTGTGCGTATCTGCATCCGTCATTCGGTGTCCCCTGTCGTTCCCCTGTGCGTATCTGCCTCCGTCATCGGTGTCCTGTCCATCCCTATGCGTATCTGCCTCCGTCATCGGTGTCCATCGTTCCTATGCGTATCTGCTCGTCGTCGGTCCTGTCCTCCCTGTGCGTATCTGCCATCCGTCATCGGTGTCCTGTCTCATTCCCCTATGCGTATCTGCATCCGTCATCGGTGTCCTGTCATTCCCCTGTGCGTATCTGCCTCCGTCATCCGGTGTCCTGTCGCGTCCCTGTGCGTATCTGCATCCGTCATCGGTGTCCCTGTCCCTGTGCGTATCTGCCTCCGTCATCGGTGTCCTGTCCTTCCCCTGTGCGTATCTGCATCCGTCATCGGTGTCCTGTCCTTCCCCTGTGCGTATCTGCATCCGTCATCGGTGTCGCTGTCCTGTCCCTATGCGTATCTGCCTCCGTCATCGGTTGTCCTGTCATTCCCTGTGCGTAATCTGCCTCCGTCATCGGTGTCCTGTCCATTCCCCTATGCGTATCTGCATCCGTCATCGGTGTCCTGTCATTCCCTGTGCGTAATCTGCCATCCGTCATCGGTTGTCCTGTCATTCCTGTGCGTATCTGCATCGTCATCGGTGTCCCTGTCCTTCCCCTGTGCGTATCTGCCTCCGTCATCGGTGTCCTGTCCTTCCCTATGCGTATCTGCCTCCGTCATCGGTGTCCTGTCTCATTCCCCTGTGCGTATCTGCCTCCGTCATCGGTTGTCCTGTCCTTCCCTATGCGTATCTGCCATCCGTCATCCGGTGTCCTGTCCGTCTCCTGTGCGTATCTGCATCCGTCATCGGTGTCCGTCATCCTCTGCCTGTGCGTATCTGCATCCGTCATCGGTTGTCCTGTCGCTCCTATGCGTATCTGCATCCGTCATCGGTGTCCTGTCGCTTCCCCTGTGCGTATCTGCATCCGTCATCGGTGTCCTGTCCATTCCCTATGCGTATCTGCATCCGTCATCGGTGTCCACTGTGCGTGTCTGCCTCCGTCATCGGTGTCCGATATCCTATGCGTATCTGCATCCGTCATCGGTCGTCCTGTCCTGTGCGTATCTGCATCCGTCATCGGTGTCCTCTGTCCCTGTGCGTATCTGCCTCCGTCATCGGTTGTCCTGTCCTTCCCTGTGCGTAATCTGCATCCGTCATCGGTGTCCTGTCCTTCCCTATGCGTATCTGCCTCCGTCGTCGGTGTCCTGTCCTTCCCCTATGCGTATCTGCCTCCGTCATCGGTGTCCTGTCGCTTCCCTATGCGTATCTGCCTCCGTCACTCGGTGTCCCTGTCCTTCCCTGTGCGTATCTGCATCCGTCATCGGTTGTCCTGTCCATTCCCCTGTGCGTATCTGCATCCGTCATCGGTTGTCCCGTCCTTCCCCTGTGCGTATCTGCCTCCGTCATCGGTGTCCTGTCCTTCCCCTGTGCGTATCTGCCTCCGTCATCGGTGTCCTGTCCTTCCCCTGTGCGTATCTGCCTCCGTCATCGGTGTCCTGTCACTTCCCTGTGCGTATCTGCATCCGTCATCGGTGTCCTGTCCTTCCCTATGCGTATCTGCCATCCGTCATCGGTGTCCTGTCTCGTTCCCTATGCGTATCTGCATCCGTCATCGGTGTCCTGTTCCTGTGTCTGTGCGTATCTGCATCCGTCTGGTTGTCCTGTCTTCCCCTGTGCGTATCTGCATCCGTCATCGGTGTCCTGTTCCTTCCCTGTGCGTATCTGCCTCCGTCATCGGTGTCCGTCCGTCCCTGTGCGTATCTGCATCCGTCATCGGTGTCCCGTCTTCCCTGTGCGTATCTGCCTCCGTCATCGGTTGTCCTGTCCTTCCCCTGTGCGTGTCTGCCTCCGTCATCGGTGTCCTGTCTTCCTGTGCGTATCTGCCTCCATCATCCGGTGTCCTGTCCTTCCCCTATGCGTATCTGCCTCCGTCATCGGTGTCCTGTCCTTCCCCTATGCGTATCTGCCTCCGTCACTCGGTATCCTGTCGTCTCTCCCTATGCGTATCTGCCTCCGTCATCCGGTGTCCTGTCGCTTCCCCTGTGCGTATCTGCATCCGTCCATCGGTGTCCTGTCCTTCCCCTATGCGTATCTGCCTCCGTCATCGGTGTCCTGTCACTTCCCCTGTGCGTATCTGCCTCCGTCATCGGTGTCCTGTCCTTCCCTATGCGTATCTGCATCCGTCATCGGTGTCCTGTCCTTCCTGTGCGTATCTGCTCCGTCATCGGTGTCCTGTCCTGTGCGTATCTGCCTCCGTCATCGGTGTCCCGTCCTTCCCCTGTGCGTATCTGCCTCCGTCATCGGTGTCCTGTCCCTTCCCCTATGCGTATCTGCCTCCGTCATCGGTGTCCTGTCCTTCCCCTATGCGTATCTGCCTCCGTCATCGGTGTCCTGTCCGTTCCCTGTGCGTATCTGCCTCCGTCATCGGTTGTCCTGTCCCTGTGCGTATCTGCCATCCGTCATCGGTGTCCTGTCCTTCCCTGTGCGTATCTGCCTCCGTCATCGGTGTCCGTGTCCCCTGTGCGTATCTGCCTCCGTCGCTCGGTGTCCTGTCCCTTCCCCTGTGCGTATCTGCCTCCGTCATCGGTGTCCTGTCCTTCCCCTATGCGTATCTGCCTCCGTCATCGGTGTCCGTCATTCCCCTGTGCGTATCTGCTATCCGTCATCGATTGTCCTGTCATTCCTCCTGTGCGTATCTGCCTCCGTCATCGGTGTCCTGTCCTTCCCTGTGCGTATCTGCCTCCGTCATCGGTGTCCTGTCCTTCCCTGTGCGTATCTGCCTCCGTCACTCGGTGTCCTGTCGTTCCCCTGTGCGTATCTGCCTCCATCATCGGTGTCCTGTCCTTCCCTATGCGTATCTGCCTCCGTCGCTCGGTGTCCTGTCCTTCCCCTATGCGTATCTGCCTCCGTCATCGGTGTCCTGTCCTTCCCCTATGCGTATCTGCCTCCGTCGCTCCGGTGTCCTGTCCTTCCCCTGTGCGTATCTGCCTCCGTCATCGGTGTCCTGTCCTTCCCCTGTGCGTATCTGCCTCCGTCATCGGTGTCCTGTCTGTCCCTGTGCGTATCTGCCTCCGTCATCGGTGTCCTGTCCTTCCCCTGTGCGTATCTGCCTCCGTCATCGGTGTCCTGTCTTCCCCTGTGCGTATCTGCCTCCGTCGCTCCGGTGTCATGTCCTTCCCTGTGCGTATCTGCCATCCGTCATCGGTGTCCTGTCGCTGTCCTATGCGTATCTGCCTCCGTCATCGGTGTCCTGTCCTTCCCCTGTGCGTATCTGCCTCCGTCGTCGGTGTCCTGTCCTTCCCCTATGCGTATCTGCCTCCGTCGCTCGGTGTCCTGTCGCCTTCCCTATGCGTATCTGCATCCGTCATCGGTGTCCCGTCCTTCCCCTGTGCGTATCTGCCTCCGTCATCGGTGTCTGTCCTTCCCCTATGCGTATCTCCTCCGTCATCGGTGTCCTGTCCTGTCCCTGTGCGTATTGCCTCCGTCTCGGTGTCCTGTCCCTTCCCTATGCGTATCTGCCTCCGTCACTCGGTGTCCTGTCCCTTCCCCTGTGCGTATCTGCCTCCGTCACTCGGTGTCCCTGTCTCCTTCCCCTGTGCGTATCTGCCTCCGTCACTCGGTGTCCTGTCCCTTCCCTATGCGTATCTGCCTCCGTCATCGGTGTCCTGTCCCTTCCCTGTGCGTATCTGCTCCGTCACTCCGGTGTCTTCCTTCCTATGCGTATCTGCCTCCGTCGCTCCGGTATCCTGTCTCCTTCCCCTATGCGTATCTGCCTCCGTCATCCGGGTCTGTCCCGCCCTATGCGTATCTGCCTCCGTCACTCCGGTATGCCTGTCTCTTCCCCTATGCATATCTGCTCCGTCCTCCGGTGTCCTGTCCTTCCCTATGCGTATCTGCCTCCGTCACTCCGGTGTCCCTGTCCCTTCCCCTATGCGTATCTGCTCCTCACTCCGGTATCCGCCTTCCCCTATGCGTATCTGCCGCCGTCACTCCGGTGTCCTGTCTTCCCCTATTGCGTCATCT
>NW_025548155.1:0-5000 GCF_905237065.1 Salmo salar
GAATGGGGGAATCTTGGAGAATGGGGGAATCTTGGAGAATGGGGGAAATCTTGGAGAATGGGGGAATCTTGGAGAATGGGGGGAAATCTTGGATAATTCCTGTATTGTATCGATGACGAGGTTGCGATTTGTCTCCTTACAGCCGAGACGGAGCCTCACGAGGGAAAGCGGAAGGTGGAGTCCCTGTGGACGATATTCAGACTGCATCATCAGAGGAGCAGATATATCTTCGACTTGTTCTACAAGAGGAAGGCCATCAGCAGAGGTAGATAATATTACTGTTACATAAGAGGAACGCTTGTCAGCAGAGATAGATATTACTGTTACATAAGAGGAACGCCGTCAGCAGAGATAGATATTACTGTTACATAAGAGGAAGACCGTCAGCAGAGATAGATATTACTGTTACATAAGAGGAAGACCGTCAGCAGGAGATAGATATTACTGTTACATAAGAGGAAGACCGTCAGCAGAGATAGATATTACTGTTACATAAGAGGAAGACCGTCAGCAGAGATAGATATTACTGTTACATAAGAGGAAGACCGTCAGCAGAGATAGATATTACTGTTACATAAGAGGAAGACCGTCAGCAGAGATAGATAATATTACTGTTACATAAGAGGAAGACCGTCAGCAGAGATAGATATTACTGTTACATAAGAGGAAGACCGTCAGCAGAGGTAGATGATATTACTGTTACATAAGAGGAACGCCGTCAGCAGAGATAGATATTACTGTTACATAAGAGGAAGACCGTCAGCAGAGATAGATATTACTGTTACATAAGAGGAAGACCGTCAGCAGAGATAGATAATATTACTGTTACATAAGAGGAAGACCGTCAGCAGAGATAGATATTACTGTTACATAAGAGGAAGACCGTCAGCAGAGATAGATATTACTGTTACATAAGAGGAAGACCGTCAGCAGAGATAGATATTACTGTTACATAAGAGGAAGACCGTCAGCAGAGATAGATATTACTGTTACATAAGAGGAAGACCGTCAGCAGAGATAGATATTACTGTTACATAAGAGGAAGACCGTCAGCAGAGATAGATATTACTGTTACATAAGAGGAAGACCGTCAGCAGAGATAGATATTACTGTTACATAAGAGGAAGACCGTCAGCAGAGATAGATAATATTACTGTTACATAAGAGGAAGACCGTCAGCAGAGGTAGATATTACTGTTACATAAGAGGAAGACCGTCAGCAGAGGAAGACCGTCAGCAGAGATAGATATTACTGTTACATAAGAGGAAGACCGTCAGCAGAGGAAGACCGTCAGCAGAGATAGATAATATTACTGTTACATAAGAGGAAGACCGTCAGCAGAGATAGATATTACTGTTACATAAGAGGAAGACCGTCAGCAGAGATAGATATTACTGTTACATAAGAGGAAGACTGTCAGCAGAGATAGATATTACTGTTACATAAGAGGAAGACCGTCAGCAGAGATAGATAATATTACTGTTACATAAGAGGAAGACCGTCAGCAGAGATAGATATTACTGTTACATAAGAGGAAGACCGTCAGCAGAGATAGATATTACTGTTACATAAGAGGAAGACCGTCAGCAGAGGTAGATAATATTACTGTTACATAAGAGGAAGACCGTCAGCAGAGATGGATATTACTGTTACATAAGAGGAAGACCGTCAGCAGAGATAGATAATACTGTTACATAAGAGGAAGACCGTCAGCAGAGATAGATGTTACTGTTACATAAGAGGTAGACCGTCAGCAGAGGAAGACCGTCAGCAGAGATAGATATTACTGTTACATAAGAGGAAGACCGTCAGCAGAGATAGATATTACTGTTACATAAGAGGAAGACCGTCAGCAGAGATAGATATTACTGTTACATAAGAGGAAGACCATCAGCAGAGATAGATATTACTGTTACATAAGAGGGAAGACCGTCAGCAGAGATAGATATTACTGTTACATAAGAGGAAGACCGTCAGCAGAGGTAGATAATATTACTGTTACATAAGAGGAAGACCGTCAGCAGAGGAAGACCGTCGTACACTGAATATATAAGATGCAGAGGCTAGTGGAGCGTTGAGTTTGCTTATTTTAGGGTTTGGGTTTTTAGGTATAATGCTCTCTCTCTCTCTCTCTCTCTCTCTCTCTCTCTCTCTCTCTCTCTCTCTGTCGTGTGTGTGTGTGTGTGTGTGTGTGTGTGTGTGTGTGTGTGTGTGTGTGTGTGTGTGTGTGTGTGTGTGTGTGTGTGTGTGTGTGTGTGTGTGTGTGTGTGTGTGTGTGTGTGTGTGTGTGCGTCCTGTGTCCTGTGTGTGTGTGTGTGTGCGTAGAGCTGTATGACTACTGTATAAAGGAGAGTTATGCTGATAAGAATCTGATCGCTAAGTGGAAGAAACAGGGATACGAGAACCTGTGCTGTCTTCGATGCATCCAGACACGGGACACCAACTTTGGGACCAACTGCATCTGCAGAGTCCCCAAGAGCAAGCTGGAGGTGGTGAGTACTGCAATAATACTATAGTACTACTATAATACTACTATAGAGTCCCCAAGAGCAAGCTGGAGGTGGTGAGTACTGCATTAATACTATAGTACTACTATAATACTACTATAGAGTCCCCAAGAGCAAGCTGGAGGTGGTGAGTACTGCAATAATACTATAGTACTACTATAATACTACTATAGAGTCCCCAAGAGCAAGCTGGAGGTGGTGAGTACTGCAATAGTACTATAGTACTACTATAATACTACTATAGAGTCCCCAAGAGCAAGCTGGAGGTGGTGAGTACTGCAATCATACTATAGTACTACTATAATACTACTATAGAGTCCCCAAGAGCAAGCTGGAGGTGGTGAGTACTGCAATAATACTATAGTACTACTATAATACTACTATAGAGTCCCCAAGAGCAAGCTGGAGGTGGTGAGTACTGCAATAATACTATAGTACTACTATAATACTACTATAGAGTCCCCAAGAGCAAGCTGGAGGTGGTGAGTACTGCAATAATACTATAGTACTACTATAATACTACTATAGAGTCCCCAAGAGCAAGCTGGAGGTGCTGAGTACTGCAATAATACTATAGTACTACTATAATACTACTATAGAGTCCCCAAGAGCAAACTGGAGGTGGTGAGTACTGCATTAATACTATAGTACTACTATAATACTACTATAGAGTCCCCAAGAGCAAGCTGGAGGTGGTGAGTACTGCATTAATACTATAGTACTACTATAATACTACTATAGAGTCCCCAAGAGCAAGCTGGAGGTGGTGAGTACTGCAATAATACTATAGTACTACTATAATACTACTATAGAGTCCCCAAGAGCAAGCTGGAGGTGGTGAGTACTGCAATAATACTATAGTACTACTATAATACTACTATAGAGTCCCCAAGAGCAAGCTGGAGGTGGTGAGTACTGCAATAATACTATAGTACTACTATAGAGTCCCCAAGAGCAAGCTGGAGGTGGTGAGTACTGCAATAATACTATAGTACTACTGTAATACTACTATAGAGTCCCCAAGAGCAAGCTGGAGGTGGTGAGTACTGCAATAATACTATAGTACTACTGTAATACTACTATAGAGTCCCCAAGAGCAAGCTGGAGGTGGTGAGTACTGCAATAATACTATAGTACTACTGTAATACTACTATAGAGTCCCCAAGAGCAAACTGGAGGTGGTGAGTACTGCAATAATACTATAGTACTACTATAGAGTCCCCAAGAGCAAGCTGGAGGTGGTGAGTACTGCAATAATACTATAGTACTACTGTAATACTACTATAGAGTCCCCAAGAGCAAACTGGAGGTGGTGAGTACTGCAATAATACTATAGTACTACTGTAATACTACTATAGAGTCCCCAAGAGCAAGCTGGAGGTGGTGAGTACTGCAATAATACTATAGTACTACTATAATACTACTATAGAGTCCCCAAGAGCAAGCTGGAGGTGGTGAGTACTGCAATAATACTATAGTACTACTATAGAGTCCCCAAGAGCAAGCTGGAGGTGGTGAGTACTGCAATAATACTATAGTACTACTGTAATACTACTATAGAGTCCCCAAGAGCAAGCTGGAGGTGGTGAGTACTGCAATAATACTATAGTACTACTATAATACTATAGTACTACTATAGAGTCCCCAAGAGCAAACTGGAGGTGGTGAGTACTGCATTAATACTACTATAATACTGTTATACTACTACACTATAACACATCACCACTACACCTCTATACCATATTATCAATACACTGTCATTTACCGTAATTTCCGGACTATTGAGCGCACCTGAATATAAGCCGCACCCACTGAATTAAAAAAAAAAAAAATATTATTCTGAACATAAATAAGCCGCACATGTCTATAAGCCGCAGGTGCCTAACCGGTACATTGAAACAAATTAACTTTACACAGGCTTTAACAAAACACGGCTTGTAAACAACAATAAATTTAAAAAATTAGCAGTAAACAGTAGCCTACCAAGAAAGTCATTGGTCACTATTTTCCTCCTCCTGTGCACTGAAACAATCTCCTTCGGTGTCGGAGTTGAATATCCTCAGAATTGCTTCATCCGATATTGGGATCGTTTTCACTGTCGCTCTCGTCACTTTCATCCGGAGGCAAATCCCCCCCCGCTGAGCCCTCTTCAACACGGAGCAGTCCAGCCTTTCCAAACCCGTTGACGACAGTGGATTTTATTTTTTGGGGACAATGCTCCACGCTGTCAGGACCCACAAATTTGAAAGCGGTAAAAAATCCATATATTAGCCCGCGTCGTTGTTTAAGCCGCAAGTTCAAAGCCTGAGGGGGTAAAAAAGTTGCGGCTTATAATCCGGTAATTGACGGTGATATTTCACTCTGCCTGAGGTGTGTTCATTAGTGCAACGAAAACTATGGTTCCTTATCGGACAAATTCACGTTTGTTCCTTCCCATTTCAGTTCCTAGTGGATACCCCCCAGTCTGTTAACCTCTCTGTCTCTCTCTCTGT
>NW_025548155.1:7500-47500 GCF_905237065.1 Salmo salar
CATCTGACCGCGAACCAGACAATGGAGTAAAAAACGTCGTATATTTTGGGTTGTGATGGAGGTCAAGACAGTTGTACTAAAGCTCATGAGGTATTTATAAAAGTGTGACGATCGTCTTAAGGAGGAGACCCAAGGTGCTCATGATTTAAATGTTAATATCAAAATCAGAACGTCACGTTCTGCAGGCTAAACACTGAGCTGTACAACAACACAACAAGGGAACGTCACGTTCTGCAGGCTAAACACTGAGCTGTACAACAACACAACAAGGGAACGTCACGTTCTGCAGGCTAAACACTGAGCTGTACAACAACAACACAAGGGAACGTCACGTTCTGCAGGCTAAACACTGAGCTGTACAACAACAACACAACAAGGGAACGTCACGTTCTGCAGGCTAAACACTGAGCTGTACAACAACACAAAAAGGGAACGTCACGTTCTGCAGGCTAAACACTGAGCTGTACAACAACACAACAAGGGAACGTCACGTTCTGCAGGCTAAACACTGAGCTGTACAACAACAACACAACAAGGGAACGTCACGTTCTGCAGGCTAAACACTGAGCTGTACAACAACACAACAAGGGAACGCCACGTTCTGCAGGCTAAACACTGAGCTGTACAACAACACAACAAGGGAACGTCACGTTCTGCAGGCTAAACACTGAGCTGTACAACAACACAACAAGGGAACGTCACGTTCTGCAGGCTAAACACTGAGCTGTACAACAACAACACAAGGGAACGTCACGTTCTGCAGGCTAAACACTGAGCTGTACAACAACAACACAAGGGAACGTCACGTTCTGCAGGCTAAACACTGAGCTGTACAACAACACAACAAGGGAACGTCACGTTCTGCAGGCTAAACACTGAGCTGTACAACAACACAACAAGGGAACGTCACGTTCTGCAGGCTAAACACTGAGCTGTACAACAACAACACAACAAGGGAACGTCACGTTCTGCAGGCTAAACACTGAGCTGTACAACAACACAACAAGGGAACGTCACGTTCTGCAGGCTAAACACTGAGCTGTACAACAACAACACAACAAGGGAACGTCACGTTCTGCAGGCTAAACACTGAGCTGTACAACAACACAACAAGGGAACGTCACGTTCTGCAGGCTAAACACTGAGCTGTACAACAACACAACAAGGGAACGTCACGTTCTGCAGGCTAAACACTGAGCTGTACAACAACAACACAAGGGAACGTCACGTTCTGCAGGCTAAACACTGAGCTGTACAACAACACAACAAGGGAACGTCACGTTCTGCAGGCTAAACACTGAGCTGTACAACAACACAACAAGGGAACGTCACGTTCTGCAGGCTAAACACTGAGCTGTACAACAACACAACAAGGGAACGTCACGTTCTGCAGGCTAAACACTGAGCTGTACAACAACAACACAAGGGAACGTCACGTTCTGCAGGCTAAACACTGAGCTGTACAACAACAACACAACAAGGGAACGTCACGTTCTGCAGGCTGAACACTAAGTATGGTTCCCAATCAGAGACAACGATAGACAGCTGCCTCCGATTAGGAACCATACTCGGCTCAACACAAAGAAATACAAAAACATAGAAATATAACACATAGAACACCCACACCACGTCACGTCACACCCTGACCTAACCAAACGGAGAAGAAAAAATAAATAAAAAAAACGTCTCTCTCTCAAGTAACGATATGTTTATATTCCTCAAAAATCCTGAATTTTGAAATGACCAATCAGGCGTTTGCTCGTGCATCAACCAATGGTTGTGTGCCGTGTCATCAACATACGATGTGGGTTAAAACCGATACACGTTAAAATACGTATCCAGGGGCGGTTTGTAAAGATCTGGCGTCGTCAGGAACACGACCTGTGTTAAAAAAGGGGGGACGTTGTCGTAACGAGAAGGATGTCTTTCCTTTTTTTTTATTTATTTAAAACTATAGCGATACATAAATAAACTGAAAGACACAACAAACAAAAAAATATATATATAATAATAAACGTGACGCAGAGGTAAAACATACACAACTCAAAATTAATCTCCCACAAAAAAACCCAGGTGGGACAAACACCCAACTTAATAAATATGACCTCCAATTAGAGACAACGATGACCAAGCTGCCTCTAATTGGAGATCATCCCCAAACCCCAAAAAAAAAAAAACGTAGAAATACAAAAACTAGAACATAGAAATACAAAAACATTAAAAAAAACACCCCCTGTCACACCCTGACCTACTTCTACCATAGAAAAATAACATCTTACTATGGTCAGGACGTGACAGAAAAGTACTGGAATGAGCCGTCACAGGTGCAATCAATCAATCAATCAATCATGTTTATTACAATATTACCTGGGTTTATTGATCCGGATCCGCGCGCCTGCAACACTCATTGACCTTGGATCAGAGATGGAGGGAATTCACAAACAGGAAGAGGAGAAAACAACAAACAGGAAATACTCATTGTGCTCAGTTACCTGTTTCCAGGTGTATAACCTCTTGCCCTGTCCACAGAGAGCAACAGGAGAGATTCCCAGTGGTCGGTCCGCCCAGAGTCGCCAGACAAACCTGGACTTTATAGTCATTTTTCTAACACCGGTCTTGTTTACCTAAATATATATATATTTTTTTAAAAGCAGACAAATCAATCAAATTATTACGAATAGACAGTTTTTTTTCTTTCAGCTCAACTTTGAACTTTGAACTCCTTTTTGATCGTAACTTTTCAACTTGTTTGTTTTCAGTCACTTGAAGAGACCCGAAGAGAATTCTTAGTCCAGATCTCCCAGAATGCTTTGAGAGTCCGAGAGGGAGGATGAGGAAGTGGTGGACGCTGAAGATGAGAAGCAGGAGAGCAGTGCCAGAGAGGGGGCTCTGAAGATCACACTGCACGTCCTGAGGAAAATGGACCAGAAGGAGCTCGCTGACACACTGGAGAAATGGACATAGAGATGGATAGAGAGAGAATAGGGAGGAGGAGGAGGAGGAGGGAGGAGAAGAAATGGACATAGAGATGGATAGAGAGAGAATAGGGAGGAGGAGGAAGAGGGAGGAGAAGAAATGGACATAGAGATGGATAGAGAGAGAATAGGGAGGAGGAGGAGGAGGAGGGAGGAGGAGAAATGGACATAGAGATGGATAGAGAGAGAATAGGGAGGAGGAGGAGGAGGGAGGAGGAGAAATGGACATAGAGATGGATAGAGAGAGAATAGGGAGGAGGAGGAGGAGGGAGAAGGAGAAATGGACATAGAGATGGATAGAGAGAGAATAGGGAGGAGGAGGAGGGAGGAGAAGAAATGGACATAGAGATGGATAGAGAGAGAATAGGGAGGAGGAGGAGGAGGGAGAAGGAGAAATGGACATAGAGATGCATAGAGAGAGAATAGGGAGGAGGAGGAGGAGGAGGGAGAAGGAGAAATGGACATAGAGATGGATAGAGAGAGAATAGGGAGGAGGAGGAGGAGGAGGGAGAAGGAGAAATGGACATAGAGATGGATAGAGAGAGAATAGGGAGGAGGAGGAGGAGGAGGGAGAAGGAGAAATGGACATAGAGATGGATAGAGAGAGAATAGGGAGGAGGAGGAGGAGGAGAAGAAATGGACATAGAGATGGATAGAGAGAGAATAGGGAGGAGGAGGAGGAGGAGGGAGAAGGAGAAATGGACATAGAGATGGATAGAGAGAGAATAGGGAGGAGGAGGAGGAGGGAGAAGGAGAAATGGACATAGAGATGGATAGAGAGAGAATAGGGAGGAGGAGGAGGAGGAGGAGGGAGAAGGAGAAATGGACATAGAGATGGATAGAGAGAGAATAGGGAGGAGGAGGAGGAGGAGGAGGGAGAAGGAGAAATGGACATAGAGATGGATAGAGAGAGAATAGGGAGGAGGAGGAGGAGGAGGAGGAGAAATGGACATAGAGATGGATAGAGAGAGAATAGGGAGGAGGAGGAGGAGGGAGAAGGAGAAATGGACATAGAGATGGATAGAGAGAGAATAGGGAGGAGGAGGAGGAGGAGGGAGGAGAAGAAATGGACATAGAGATGGATAGAGAGAGAATAGGGAGGAGGAGGAGGGAGGAGAAGAAATGGACATAGAGATGGATAGAGAGAGAATAGGGAGGAGGAGGAGGAGGAGGAGGGAGGAGAAGAAATGGACATAGAGATGGATAGAGAGAGAATAGGGAGGAGGAGGAGGAGGAGGAGAAATGGACATAGAGATGGATAGAGAGAGAATAGGGAGGAGGAGGAGGGAGGAGAAGAAATGGACATAGAGATGGATAGAGAGAGAATAGGGAGGAGGAGAAAAAGTTTTTATTTATTAATTTTTTTTATTTATTTGATTTTTTGGGAAATCATGAATTAATAAGATAATTGGTAACATTGATGTCCTCTGCATTGTTAGGGACCTATTAGCTGATCTTGCTATGAAGAGCCGACTTCGAATTATAAAAAATCTAAGGGAATCGCTAAACAAGGAAACCCAACACTTCTCAATAAGATCGACACAGAGCTCTACATCACAGGTGGAGGAACAGGACAGGTCAATAATAATAAACATGAGCTGAGACAAGCATCCAGAAGACACAGCAACACCGATCGAACGCAACCGACATCTTTTAGCTGGACGAGACCAACCTATCAGAACTGTGCAGAAGTTAATTCTGGACCGGGCTGAAGGACAGAGGGCCAATCACGATATCCAGTTCCCACTGTCTCTTTTCAGGAGCTGAATTTGACGATCAGACTGATGGGACTCCTTCATCACTTCTCCATGGAAACCAGAGAATCAGGAATCTCCGACTTTGACAACTACAGAGTTCTGATGGTCTGGTAGAGGGATGACTGACCCTCTGGTCTGGTAGAGGGATGACTGACCCTCTGGTCTGGTAGAGGGATGACTGACCCTCTGGTCTGGTAGAGTGATGACTGACCCTCTGGTCTGGTAGAGGGATGACTGACCCTCTGGTCTGGTAGAGGGATGACTGACCCTCTGGTCTGGTAGAGGGATGACTGACCCTCTGGTCTGGTAGAGTGATGACTGACCCTCTGGTCTGGTAGAGGGATGACTGACCCTCTGGTCTGGTAGAGGGATGACTGACCCTCTGGTCTGGTAGAGTGATGACTGACCCTCTGGTCTGGTAGAGGGATGACTGACCCTCTGGTCTGGTAGAGGGATGACTGACCCTCTGGTCTGGTAGAGGGATGACTGACCCTCTGGTCTGGTAGAGTGATGACTGACCCTCTGGTCTGGTAGAGGGATGACTGACCCTCTGGTCTGGTAGAGGGATGACTGACCCTCTGGTCTGGTAGAGTGATGACTGACCCTCTGGTCTGGTAGAGGGATGACTGACCCTCTGGTCTGGTAGAGGGATGACTGACCCTCTGGTCTGGTAGAGTGATGACTGACCCTCTGGTCTGGTAGAGTGATGACTGACCCTCTGGTCTGGTAGAGGGATGACTGACCCTCTGGTCTGGTAGAGTGATGACTGACCCTCTGGTCTGGTAGAGGGATGACTGACCCTCTGGTCTGGTAGAGGGATGACTGACCCTCTGGTCTGGTAGAGGGATGACTGACCCTCTGGTCTGGTAGAGGGATGACTGACCCTCTGGTCTGGTAGAGTGATGACTGACCCTCTGGTCTGGTAGAGGGATGACTGACCCTCTGGTCTGGTAGAGGGATGACTGACCCTCTGGTCTGGTAGAGGGATGACTGACCCTCTGGTCTGGTAGAGGGATGACTGACCCTCTGGTCTGGTAGAGGGATGACTGACCCTCTGGTCTGGTAGAGTGATGACTGACCCTCTGGTCTGGTAGAGGGATGACTGACCCTCTGGTCTGGTAGAGGGATGACTGACCCTCTGGTCTGGTAGAGTGATGACTGACCCTCTGGTCTGGTAGAGTGATGACTGACCCTCTGGTCTGGTAGAGTGATGACTGACCCTCTGGTCTGGTAGAGTGATGACTGACCCTCTGGTCTGGTAGAGGGATGACTGACCCTCTGGTCTGGTAGAGGGATGACTGACCCTCTGGTCTGGTAGAGTGATGACTGACCCTCTGGTCTGGTAGAGGGATGACTGACCCTCTGGTCTGGTAGAGGGATGACTGACCCTCTGGTCTGGTAGAGGGATGACTGACCCTCTGGTCTGGTAGAGTGATGACTGACCCTCTGGTCTGGTAGAGTGATGACTGACCCTCTGGTCTGGTAGAGTGATGACTGACCCTCTGGTCTGGTAGAGTGATGACTGACCCTCTGGTCTGGTAGAGTGATGACTGACCCTCTGGTCTGGTAGAGGGATGACTGACCCTCTGGTCTGGTAGAGTGATGACTGACCCTCTGGTCTGGTAGAGGGATGACTGACCCTCTGGTCTGGTAGAGGGATGACTGACCCTCTGGTCTGGTAGAGTGATGACTGACCCTCTGGTCTGGTAGAGTGATGACTGACCCTCTGGTCTGGTAGAGTGATGACTGACCCTCTGGTCTGGTAGAGTGATGACTGACCCTCTGGTCTGGTAGAGGGATGACTGACCCTCTGGTCTGGTAGAGGGATGACTGACCCTCTGGTCTGGTAGAGTGATGACTGACCCTCTGGTCTGGTAGAGGGATGACTGACCCTCTGGTCTGGTAGAGGGATGACTGACCCTCTGGTCTGGTAGAGGGATGACTGACCCTCTGGTCTGGTAGAGTGATGACTGACCCTCTGGTCTGGTAGAGTGATGACTGACCCTCTGGTCTGGTAGAGTGATGACTGACCCTCTGGTCTGGTAGAGTGATGACTGACCCTCTGGTCTGGTAGAGTGATGACTGACCCTCTGGTCTGGTAGAGGGATGACTGACCCTCTGGTCTGGTAGAGTGATGACTGACCCTCTGGTCTGGTAGAGGGATGACTGACCCTCTGGTCTGTGATGGTCTGGTAGAGTGATGACTGACCCTCTGGTCTGGTAGAGTGATGACTGACCCTCTGGTCTGGTAGAGGGATGACTGACCCTCTGGTCTGGTAGAGTGATGACTGACCCTCTGGTCTGGTAGAGTGATGACTGACCCTCTGGTCTGGTAGAGGGATGACTGACCCTCTGGTCTGGTAGAGGGATGACTGACCCTCTGGTCTGGTAGAGTGATGACTGACCCTCTGGTCTGGTAGAGGGATGACTGACCCTCTGGTCTGGTAGAGTGATGACTGACCCTCTGGTCTGGTAGAGGGATGACTGACCCTCTGGTCTGGTAGAGGGATGACTGACCCTCTGGTCTGGTAGAGGGATGACTGACCCTCTGGTCTGGTAGAGTGATGACTGACCCTCTGGTCTGGTAGAGGGATGACTGACCCTCTGGTCTGGTAGAGGGATGACTGACCCTCTGGTCTGGTAGAGTGATGACTGACCCTCTGGTGGTCTGTGATGGTCTGGTAGAGTGATGACTGACCCTCTGGTCTGGTAGAGGGATGACTGACCCTCTGGTCTGGTAGAGGGATGACTGACCCTCTGGTCTGGTAGAGGGATGACTGACCCTCTGGTCTGGTAGAGGGATGACTGACCCTCTGGTCTGGTAGAGGGATGACTGACCCTCTGGTCTGGTAGAGGGATGACTGACCCTCTGGTCTGGTAGAGGGATGACTGACCCTCTGGTCTGGTAGAGGGATGACTGACCCTCTGGTCTGGTAGAGGGATGACTGACCCTCTGGTCTGGTAGAGGGATGACTGACCCTCTGGTCTGGTAGAGGGATGACTGACCCTCTGGTCTGGTAGAGTGATGACTGACCCTCTGGTCTGGTAGAGTGATGACTGACCCTCTGGTCTGGTAGAGGGATGACTGACCCTCTGGTCTGGTAGAGGGATGACTGACCCTCTGGTCTGGTAGAGTGATGACTGACCCTCTGGTCTGGTAGAGTGATGACTGACCCTCTGGTCTGGTAGAGTGATGACTGACCCTCTGGTCTGGTAGAGTGATGACTGACCCTCTGGTCTGGTAGAGTGATGACTGACCCTCTGGTCTGGTAGAGGGATGACTGACCCTCTGGTCTGGTAGAGTGATGACTGACCCTCTGGTCTGGTAGAGTGATGACTGACCCTCTGGTCTGGTAGAGTGATGACTGACCCTCTGGTCTGGTAGAGGGATGACTGACCCTCTGGTCTGGTAGAGGGATGACTGACCCTCTGGTCTGGTAGAGTGATGACTGACCCTCTGGTCTGGTAGAGGGATGACTGACCCTCTGGTCTGGTAGAGTGATGACTGACCCTCTGGTCTGGTAGAGTGATGACTGACCCTCTGGTCTGGTAGAGTGATGACTGACCCTCTGGTCTGGTAGAGGGATGACTGACCCTCTGGTGGTCTGTGATGGTCTGGTAGAGGGATGACTGACCCTCTGGTCTGGTAGAGGGATGACTGACCCTCTGGTCTGGTAGAGTGATGACTGACCCTCTGGTCTGGTAGAGTGATGACTGACCCTCTGGTCTGGTAGAGTGATGACTGACCCTCTGGTGGTCTGTGATGGTCTGGTAGAGTGATGACTGACCCTCTGGTGGTCTGTGATGGTCTGGTAGAGGGATGACTGACCCTCTGGTCTGGTAGAGTGATGACTGACCCTCTGGTCTGGTAGAGTGATGACTGACCCTCTGGTCTGGTAGAGTGATGACTGACCCTCTGGTCTGGTAGAGTGATGACTGACCCTCTGGTCTGGTAGAGGGATGACTGACCCTCTGGTCTGGTAGAGTGATGACTGACCCTCTGGTCTGGTAGAGGGATGACTGATCCTCTGGTCTGGTAGAGGGATGACTGACCCTCTGGTCTGGTAGAGTGATGACTGACCCTCTGGTCTGGTAGAGGGATGACTGACCCTCTGGTCTGGTAGAGTGATGACTGACCCTCTGGTCTGGTAGAGGGATGACTGACCCTCTGGTCTGGTAGAGTGATGACTGACCCTCTGGTGGTCTGTGATGGTCTGGTAGAGGGATGACTGACCCTCTGGTCTGGTAGAGGGATGACTGACCCTCTGGTCTGGTAGAGTGATGACTGACCCTCTGGTCTGGTAGAGGGATGACTGACCCTCTGGTGGTCTGTGATGGTCTGGTAGAGGGATGACTGACCCTCTGGTCTGGTAGAGGGATGACTGACCCTCTGGTCTGGTAGAGTGATGACTGACCCTCTGGTCTGGTAGAGTGATGACTGACCCTCTGGTCTGTGATGGTCTGGTAGAGTGATGACTGACCCTCTGGTCTGGTAGAGGGATGACTGACCCTCTGGTCTGGTAGAGTGATGACTGACCCTCTGGTCTGGTAGAGGGATGACTGACCCTCTGGTCTGGTAGAGTGATGACTGACCCTCTGGTCTGTGATGGTCTGGTAGAGTGATGACTGACCCTCTGGTCTGGTAGAGTGATGACTGACCCTCTGGTCTGTGATGGTCTGGTAGAGGGATGACTGACCCTCTGGTCTGGTAGAGTGATGACTGACCCTCTGGTCTGTGATGGTCTGGTAGAGTGATGACTGACCCTCTGGTCTGGTAGAGTGATGACTGACCCTCTGGTCTGTGATGGTCTGGTAGAGGGATGACTGACCCTCTGGTCTTTGATGGTCTGGTAGAGTGATGACTGACCCTCTGGTCTGGTAGAGTGATGACTGACCCTCTGGTCTGGTAGAGTGATGACTGACCCTCTGGTCTGGTAGAGTGATGACTGACCCTCTGGTCTGGTAGAGTGATGACTGACCCTCTGGTCTGGTAGAGTGATGACTGACCCTCTGGTCTGGTAGAGGGATGACTGACCCTCTGGTCTGGTAGAGGGATGACTGACCCTCTGGTCTGGTAGAGTGATGACTGACCCTCTGGTCTGGTAGAGTGATGACTGACCCTCTGGTGGTCTGTGATGGTCTGGTAGAGTGATGACTGACCCTCTGGTCTGGTAGAGTGATGACTGACCCTCTGGTGGTCTGTGATGGTCTGGATGATTGATGACTGACCCTATGAGGAAGACCTGAAAGATCGGACATCGATGTCAGTGAAGACCTCTCTTCAACATGTGTTCAAGAACTGACCATAAAGACATTTATTAAGCCCTACCTGAAATACAATTAATGAGCTCTACATTAAAGATATTTGATAACCTATTGGTCTGTTATGACTGTCCGTCTTTGACTGGGTGGGACCTAAGGTACTATAACTGATCCTATTGGTCTGTTATGACTGTGTGTCTTTGACAGGGTGGGGACCTAAGGTACTATAACTGATCCTATTGGTCTGTTATGACTGTGTGTCTTTGACTGGGTGGGACCTAAGGTACTATAACTGATCCTATTGGTCTGTAATCATGTCACTATAACAATTTAAAATGCTGTTCTGAATGTACCATTTTATATCAAAATAACAATTTCATAATTCAACTATTTATAAGCTCTTTAATCAATATATTGTACAGAAAGAATAAGTTATCATATCACAGTATTGTTGAATTAAACTATTTATAAGCTCTTTAATCAATATATTGTACAGAAAGACTAAGTTATTTTACCACAGTATTGTTGAATTAAACTATTTATAAGCACTTAAAGCAATATATTGTACAGAAAGACTAAGTTATTTTACCACACTATTGTTGAATTAAACTATTTATAAGCACTTTAATCAATATATTGTACAGAAAGACTAAGTTATCATACCACAGTATTGTTGAATTAAACTATTTATAAGCACTTAAAGCAATATATTGTACAGAAAGACTAAGTTATTTTACCACAGTATTGTTGAATTAAACTATTTATAAGCTCTTTAATCAATATATTGTACAGAAAGACTAAGTTATCATATCACAGTATTGTTGAATTAAACTATTTATAAGCACTTTAATCAATATATTGTACAGAAAGAATAAGTTATCATATCACAGTATTGTTGAATTAAACTATTTATAAGCTCTTTAATCAATATATTGTACAGAAAGAATAAGTTATCATATCACAGTATTGTTGAATTAAACTATTTATAAGCTCTTTAATCAATATATTGTACAGAAAGAATAAGTTATCATATCACAGTATTGTTGAATTAAACTATTTATAAGCACTTTAATCAATATATTGTACAGAAAGACTAAGTTATTTTACCACAGTATTGTTGAATTAAACTATTTATAAGCTCTTTAATCAATATATTGTACAGAAATAATAAGTTATCATATCACAGTATTGTTGAATTAAACTATTTATAAGCACTTAAAGCAATATATTGTACAGAAAGACTAAGTTATTTTACCACACTATTGTTGAATTAAACTATTTATAAGCTCTTTAATCAATATATTGTACAGAAAGACTAAGTTATTTTACCACACTATTGTTGAATTAAACTATTTATAAGCACTTAAAACAATATATTGTACAGAAATAATAAATTATCATATCACAGTATTGTTGAATTAAACTATTTATAAGCACTTTAATCAATATATTGTACAGAAAGAATAAGTTATCATATCACAGTATTGTTGAATTAAACTATTTATAAGCACTTTAATCAATATATTGTACAGAAAGACTAAGTTATCATATCACAGTATTGTTGAATTAAACTATTTATAAGCACTTTAATCAATATATTGTACAGAAAGACTAAGTTATCATATCACAGTATTGTTGAATTCAACTAACGGTATAATTTAATCCCTGTGTCTCGTGATCACCGTCGATCAGTTTCATTGGACAGTTCAGACGTTTGTGTTGTGTGTTTTAATTGGCTAACAGCGAGAAAAAGGGGTCGTGGACGTCACGTCTCTCTGTACACTGATTGGTTTGTATGTTTGGCGGACTTCGTCTTCCTGGTAAAGTGAGTTGAGTGTGAGCTTTCCGACCGGTGACAGCTGCACAGCCTGGGGGACTTGGTGGGTACCCAGATAAATAAATCACTCTTTATTCAACGTTACATAGCTTATATTTATGCTTTTTTTTTTAATAGCTTGGTTAGCGTGTGGTTTTTAGGGGGTGAAGTTTTTTACCACTTTTGCTAGCTAAGAAACTCATAGCTAAGTTAGCTAGATATACAATGTGTAACTTGTAACTTTTCCTTGAATATGTGAAAGTCCTATTTAATTGTTATTATTTGTTATTATGCATTAATTGAACATTTTCTATTTAGTCAAATCAGCTGTAAATATCGTAAATGTAGTGAAACAGCGAGACCTCGTGTCACCAGACAGCTGAAACAGGAGGGTCAGTGCTATACGGGATCCTTGGGACGCCCCCCCCCCCTAATTAACCCGTTCCTTACCTACAGATAAACACCAACGACATTTAGTTATTATACAAGTCTTTTACCTTAATAACCATAAAACTACTTCAACTAACATTTCTGCTAGGGACGACCCTGGATAACACTGTCATCAAAAATACAGCGATCAGTTTCTCTCTCTGTCATAGAAAACGTCTAACGAGCAGCGCCCACAATGTGTTGTGTTGTGTTGTGTGTGTGGAAGAGCCTTTAGTAACG
Organism: Salmo salar; assembly: GCF_905237065.1. Classification (NCBI taxonomy): domain Eukaryota; kingdom Metazoa; phylum Chordata; class Actinopteri; order Salmoniformes; family Salmonidae; genus Salmo; species Salmo salar. The sequence goes on from NW_025548155.1 coordinate 19,980, forward strand.
AGTCTCTCATAACGGAACGAATGTAATAAAACGTCCACATCATGACGGTTAAACCCAGAGAGGTATTTCAGAACAGGATGCTTCAGGAAACACTGGTTCCACAGTGGACCAGTCAGTCCGATAGCAAGGCGTTGTTGTCATTTTATAAACAGGTGATGATCGGCAGAAATAAGGCGGTGTTGTTTAAAACAGAGGCCGGAATAGACCTGCTGTCGTTAGGACCTCAGCGTTGTTAGAAACAGAGGCCGGAATAGACCTGCTGTCATTAGGACCTCAGCGTTGTTTAAAACAGAGGCCAGAATAGATCTGCTGTCATTAGGACCTCAGTGTTGTTAGAAACAGAGGCCGGAATAGACCTGCTGTCATTAGGACCTCAGTGTTGTTAAAAACAGAGACCAGAATAGACCTGCTGTCATTAGGACCTCAGCATTGTTAAAAACAGAGGCCAGAATAGACCTGCTGTCATTAGGACCTCAGTGTCGTTAGAAACAGAGGCCAGAATAGACCTGCTGTCATTAGGACCTCAGTGTTGTTAAAAACAGAGGCCAGAATAGACCTGCTGTCATTAGGAACTCAGTGCTGTTAGAAACAGAGGCCAGAATAGACCTGCTGTCATTAGGACCTCAGTGCTGTTAGAAACAGAGGCCAGAATAGACCTGCTGTCATTAGGACCTCAGCGTTGTTAGAAACAGAGGCCAGAATAGACCTGCTGTCATTAGGACCTCAGTGCTGTTAAAAACAGAGGCCAGAATAGACCTGCTGTCATTAGGACCTCAGTGCTGTTAAAAACAGAGGCCAGAATAGACCTGCTGTCATTAGGACCTCAGTGTTGTTAAAAACAGAGGCCAGAATAGACCTGCTGTCATTAGGACCTCAGTGTTGTTAAAAACAGAGGCCAGAATAGACCTGCTGTCATTAGGACCTCAGTGTTGTTAAAAACAGAGGCCAGAATAGACCTGCTGTCATTAGGACCTCAGTGTTGTTAAAAACAGAGGCCAGAATAGACCTGCTGTCGTTAGGACCTCAGTGTTGTTAGAAACAGAGGCCAGAATAGACCTGCTGTCATTAGGACCTCAGTGTTGTTAAAAACAGAGGCCAGAATAGACCTGCTGTCATTTGGACCTCAGTGTTGTTAAAAACAGAGGCCAGAATAGACCTGCTGTCATTAGGACCTCAGTGCTGTTAAAAACAGAGGCCAGAATAGACCTGCTGTCATTAGGACCTCAGCGTTGTTAAAAACAGAGGCCAGAATAGACCTGCTGTCATTAGGACCTCAGTGCTGTTAAAAACAGAGGCCAGAATAGACCTGCTGTCATTAGGACCTCAGCGTTGTTAGAAACAGAGGCCAGAATAGACCTGCTGTCATTAGGACCTCAGTGTTGTTAAAAACAGAGGCCGGAATAGACCTGCTGTCATTAGGACCTCAGCGTTGTTAGAAACAGAGGCCGGAATAGACCTGCTGTCATTAGGACCTCAGTGTTGTTAAAAACAGAGGCCAGAATAGACCTGCTGTCGTTAGGACCTCAGTGTCGTTAAAAACAGAGGCCAGAATAGACCTGCTGTCGTTAGGACCTCAGTGTTGTTAAAAACAGAGGCCAGAATAGACCTGCTGTCGTTAGGACCTCAGCGTTGTTAAAAACAGAGGCCAGAATAGACCTGCTGTCGTTAGGACCTCAGTGTTGTTAAAAACAGAGGCCGGAATAGACCTGCTGTCGTTAGGACCTCAGTGCTGTTAAAAACAGAGGCCAGAATAGACCTGCTGTCGTTAGGACCTCAGTGCTGTTAAAAACAGAGGCCAGAATAGACCTGCTGTCATTAGGACCTCAGCGTTGTTAGAAACAGAGGCCAGAATAGACCTGCTGTCATTAGGACCTCAGCGTTGTTAGAAACAGAGGCCAGAATAGACCTGCTGTCGTTAGGACCTCAGCGTTGTTAAAAACAGAGGCCAGAATAGACCTGCTGTCATTAGGACCTCAGCGTTGTTAGAAACAGAGGCCAGAATAGACCTGCTGTCATTAGGACCTCAGTGTTGTTAGAAACAGAGGCCAGAATAGCACCCGGCTCATTAGGACCTCAGTGTTGTTAGAAACAGAGGCCAGAATAGACCTGCTGTCATTAGGACCTCAGTGTTGTTAGAAACAGAGGCCAGAATAGACCTGCTGTCGTTAGGACCTCAGTGTTGTTAAAAACAGAGGCCAGAATAGACCTGCTGTCGTTAGGACCTCAGTGCGTTGTTAGAAACAGAGGCCAGAATAGACCTGCTGGTCAGTTAGGACCTCAGCGTTGTTAGAAACAGAGGCCAGAATAGACCTGCATGTCGTTAGGACCTCAGTGTTGTTAGAAACAGAGGCCAGAATAGACCTGCTGTCGTTAGGACCTCAGCGTTGTTAAAAACAGAGGCCAGAATAGACCTGCTGTCGTTAGGACCTCCCAGTGTTGTTAGAAACAGAGGCCAGAATAGACCTGCTGTCATTAGGACCTCAGCGTTGTTAGAAACAGAGGGACAGGGGGCAGTACCAAATAGACCTGTCATTGACCTCATGTGTTGTTAAAAACAGAGGCCAGAATAGACCTGCTGTCATTAGGACCTCAGCGTTGTTAGAAACAGAGGCCAGAATAGACCTGCTGTCGTTAGGACCTCAGTGCTGTTAAAAACAGAGGCCAGAATAGACCTGCTGTCGTTAGGACTGTGTGTGATGTGATCAATCACTTTATTCCAGTTCAGAATAAATAAAATATGTATTTTATTTCAACAGTTCCAACCTAGACAGATATGAGTGTTTTTAATGGAGGGTAAATAAACACGAATGGATATTTATACGGATATTTAATGCCATTGTTATTTGTTTTATGCATAAGGGCAATGAAATGTACTGATATTTATGTAAAAGTTGCATATTTTCCTAAACTCTGAGTCCCGGGAAAATACAGAATTTCTAATTTGGGGTCGCAGGCTGAAAAACACAGAATGTGTTACTTCATCGCTCTCGGTCAGTGAGCTGACGGTGGCTGGTCTCTGTAATTTGGCCAAACTAGATAACAGAAGTCATGAGTCCTGCTGCTGTTACATCAGACACAGAGTGGCAGTGACAAGGGGTCGCGCCCTATTCCCTACATAGTGCCCTATTTCCACTAGGGCCGTACCAACCTGGCGCCCTATTCCCTACATAGTGCCCTATTTCCACTAGGGTCGTACCAACTGGCACCCTATTCCCTACATAGTGCCCTATTTCCACTAGGGTCGTACCAACTGGCACCCTATTCCCTACATAGTGCCCCTATTTCCACTAGGGCCGTACCAACTGGCACCCTATTCCCTACATAGTGCCCTATTTCCACTTAGGGTCGCACCAACTGGCATCCTATTCCCTACATAGTGCCCTATTTCCACTTAGGGTACCAACTGGCACCCTATTCCCTACATAGTGCCTATTTCCACTAGCGTACCAATGGCACGTCCTAGTGCCCTATTTCCACTAGGACCGTACCACTTTCCTGCATAGTCCCCTATTTCCACTAGGGTCGTACCAACTGGCATCCTATTCCCTACATAGTGCACTACTTCCACCAGGACCATAGGGTTCTGGTTCAGATCAGTCCACTACTTCTACCAGGACCATAGGGTTCTGATCAGTCCACTACTTCCACCAGGACCATAGGGTTCTGATCAGTCCACTACTTCCACCAGGACCATAGGTGGTTCTGATCAGTCCACTACTTCCACCAGGACCATAGGGGGTTCTGATCAGTCCACTACTTCCACCAGGACCGTAGGGTTCTGATCAGTCCACTACTTCCACCAGGACCATAGGGTTCTGATCAGTCCACTACTTCCACCAGGACCATAGGGTTCTGATCACTCCACTACTTCCACCAGGACCATAGGGTTCTGGTTCTGATCAGTCCACTACTTCCACCAGGACCGTAGGGTTCTGATCAGTCCACTACTTCCACCAGGACCATAGGGTTCTGATCAGTCCACTACTTCCACCAGGACCATAGGGTTCTGATCAGTCCACTACTTCCACCAGGACCGTAGGGTTCTGATCAGTCCACTACTTCCACCAGGACCGTAGGGTTCTGATCAGTCCACTACTTCCACCAGGACCATAGGGTTCTGATCAGTCCACTACTTCCACCAGGACCGTAGGGTTCTGATCAGTCCACTACTTCCACCAGGACCGTAGGGTTCTGATCAGTCCACTACTTCCACCAGGACCGTAGCGGTTCTGATCAGTCCACTACTTCCACCAGGACCATAGGGTTCTGATCAGTCCACTACTTCCACCAGGACCGTAGGGTTCTGATCAGTCCACTACTTCCACCAGGACCGTAGGGTTCTGATCAGTCCACTACTTCCACCAGGACCGCAGGGTTCTGATCAGTCCACTACTTCCACCAGGACCGTAGGGTTCTGATCAGTCCACTACTTCCACCAGGACCGTAGGGTTCTGGTTCTGATCAGTCCACTACTTCCACCAGGACCGTAGTTCTGGTTCTGATCAGTCCACTACTTCCACCAGGACCATAGGGTTCTGGTTCTGATCAGTCCACTACTTCCACCAGGACCGTAGGGTTCTGATCAGTCCACTACTTCCACCAGGACCGTAGGGTTCTGATCAGTCCACTACTTCCACCAGGACCGTAGGGTTCTGATCAGTCCACTACTTCCACCAGGACCGTAGGGTTCTGATCAGTCCACTACTTCCACCAGGACCGTAGGGTGGTTCTGATCAGTCCACTACTTCCACCAGGACCGTAGGGTTCTGATCAGTCCACTACTTCCACCAGGACCATAGGGTTCTGATCAGTCCACTACTTCCACCAGGACCGTAGGGTGGTTCTGATCAGTCCACTACTTCCACCAGGACCATAGGGTTCTGATCAGTCCACTACTTCCACCAGGACCGTAGGGTTCTGATCAGTCCACTACTTCCACCAGGACCATAGGGTTCTGATCAGTCCACTACTTCCACCAGGACCGTAGGGGTTCTGATCAGTCCACTACTTCCACCAGGACCGTAGGGTTCTGGTTCTGATCAGTCCACTACTTCCACCAGGACCATAGGGTTCTGATCAGTCCACTACTTCCACCAGGACCGTAGGGTTCTGATAGTCCACTACTTCCACCAGGACCGTAGGGTTCTGATCAGTCCACTACTTCCACCAGGACCATAGGGTTCTGGTTCTGATCAGTCCACTACTTCCACCAGGACCATAGGGTTCTGATCAGTCCACTACTTCCACCAGGACCATAGGGTTCTGATCAGTCCACTACTTCCACCAGGACCGTAGGGTTCTGATCAGTCCACTACTTCCACCAGGACCGTAGGGTTCTGATCAGTCCACTACTTCCACCAGGACCGTAGGGTTCTGATCAGTCCACTACTTCCACCAGGACCATAGGGTTCTGATCAGTCCACTACTTCCACCAGGACCGTAGGGTTCTGGTTCTGATCAGTCCACTACTTCCACCAGGACCGTAGGGTTCTGGTTCTGATCAGTCCACTACTTCCACCAGGACCATAGGGTTCTGGTTCTGGTCCGTGTAGTAATAGTGCGCCATTTTGTTTGTTGATGTAGGTCATGGTGACCCATAGTTATCTATCTAGTTAATCATTGTTGTCATGAAGGCTGGATAGTTGTTGTTGTAACTCTGCATAGTTCTAGTCTAACAGGGTGATGGGTAGTTTCCTGAGCTCTTATCAAGTCCCTGTGGTCAAACGTTAACCACTGGACAGGACCGGACCAGAGCTCTTTATGGACCAGAACCTGGACAGGACAGGACCAGAGCTCTTTATGGACCAGAGCCTGGACAGGACAGGACCAGAGCTCTTTATGGACCAGAGCCCGGACAGGACAGGACCAGACCAGAGCTCTTTATGGACCAGAACCTGGACAGGACAGGACCAGAGCTCTTTATGGACCAGAGCTCTTTATGGACCAGAGCCTGGACAGGACCGGACCAGAGCTCTTTATGGACCAGAGCCTGGACAGGACCGGACCAGAGCTCTTTATGGACCAGAGCCTGGACAGGACCAGACCAGAGCTCTTTATGGACCAGAACCTGGACAGGACAGGACACAGAGCTCTTTATGGACCAGAGCCTGGACAGGACCGGACCAGAGCTCTTTATGGACCAGAGCCTGGACAGGACCGGACCAGAGCTCTTTATGGACCAGAACCTGGACAGGACAGGACCAGAGCTCTTTATGGACCAGAACCTGGACAGGACCGGACCAGAGCTCTTTATGGACCAGAGCTCTTTATGGACCAGAACTCTGGACAGGACCAGACCAGAGCTAGGACCAGAGCTCTTTATGGACCAGAACCTGGACAGGACCAGAGCTCTTTATGGACCAGAGCCTGGACAGGACAGGACCAGAGCTCTTTATGGACCAGAGCCTGTACAGGACTGGACCAGAGCTCTTTATGGACCAGAACCTGGACAGGACAGGTCCAGAGCTCTTTATGGACCAGAGCTCTTTATGGACCAGAGCTCTTTATGGACCAGAACCTGGACAGGACCGGACCAGAGCTCTTTATGGACCAGAGCTCTTTATGGACCAGAGCTCTTTATGGACCAGAACCTGGACAGGACCAGAGCTCTTTATGGACCAGAACCTGGACAGGACCGGACCAGAGCTCTTTATGGACCAGAGCTCTTTATGGACCAGAGCTCTTTATGGACCAGAACCTGGACAGGACCGGACCAGAGCTCTTTATGGACCAGAACCTGGACAGGACCGGACCAGAGCTCTTTATGGACCAGAACCTGGACAGGACCAGAGCTCTTTATGGACCAGAGCTCTTTATGGACCAGAGCCTGGACAGGACCGGACCAGAGCTCTTTATGGACCAGAACCTGGACAGGACCGGACCAGAGCTCTTTATGGACCAGAACCTGGACAGGACCAGACCAGAGCACTTTATGGACCAGAGCCTGGACAGGACCAGAGGTTCCAACCTGACTAAATATAGTCCTGTTGGTTTAAACGTGGCTGTTCCAGTGGTTAACCTGACTAAATATAGTCCTGTTGGTTTAAACGTGGCTGTTCCTGGTAACCTGACTAAATATAGTCCTGTTGGTTTAAACGTGGCTGTTCCAGTGGTAACCTGACTAAATATAGTCCTGTTGGTTTAAACGTGGCTGTTCTGGCAGTGGTAACCTGACTAAATATAGTCCTGTTGGTTTAAACGTGGCTGTTCCTAACCTGACTAAATATAGTCCTGTTGGTTTAAACGTGGCTGTTCCAGTGGTAACCTGACTAAATATAGTCCTGTTTGTTTAAACGTGGCTGTTCCAGTGGTAACCTGACTAAATATAGTCCTGTTGGTTTAAACCTGGCTGTTCCAGTGGTAACCTGACTAAATATAGTCCTGTTGGTTTAAACCTGGCTGTTCCAGTGGTAACCTGACTAAATATAGTCCTGTTGGTTTAAACGTGGCTGTTCCAACCTGACTAAATATAGTCCTGTTGGTTTAAACGTGGCTGTTCCATGGTAACCTGACTAAATATAGTCCTGTTGGTTTAAACGTGGCTGTTCCAACCTGACTAAATATAGTCCTGTTGGTTTAAACGTGGCTGTTCCAGTGGTAACCTGACTAAATATAGTCCTGTTGGTTTAAACGTGGCTGTTCCGGAACCTGACTAAATATAGTCCTGTTGGTTTAAACGTGGCTGTTCCAGAACATGACTAAATATAGTCCTGTTGGTTTAAACGTGGCTGTTCGGCAACCTGACTAAATATAGTCCTGTTGGTTTAAACGTGGCTGTTCCAACCTGACTAAATATAGTCCTGTTGGTTTAAACGTGGCTGTTCCAACCTGACTAAATATAGTCCTGTTGGTTTAAACGTGGCTGTTCCAACCTGACTAAATATAGTCCTGTTGGTTTAAACGTGGCTGTTCCAACCTGACTAAATATAGTCCTGTTGGTTTAAACGTGGCTGTTCCAGTGGTACCCTGACTAAATATAGTCCTGTTGGTTTAAACGTGGCTGTTCCAGTGGTAACCTGACTAAATATAGTCCTGTTGGTTTAAACGTGGCTGTTCCAGTGGTAACCTGACTAAATATAGTCCTGTTGGTTTAAACGTGGCTGTTCCAGTGGTAACCTGACTAAATATAGTCCTGTTGGTTTAAACGTGGCTGTTCCAGTGGTAACCTGACTAAATATAGTCCTGTTGGTTTAAACGTGGCTGTTCCAACCTGACTAAATATAGTCCTGTTGGTTTAAACGTGGCTGTTCCAGTGGTAACCTGACTAAATATAGTCCTGTTGGTTTAAACGTGGCTGTTCCAGTGGTAACCTGACTAAATATAGTCCTGTTGGTTTAAACGTGGCTGTTCCAGTGGTAACCTGACTAAATATAGTCCTGTTGGTTTAAACGTGGCTGTTCCAACCTGACTAAATATAGTCCTGTTGGTTTAAACGTGGCTGTTCCAGTGGAACCTGACTAAATATAGTCCTGTTGGTTTAAACGTGGCTGTTCCAGTGGTAACCTGACTAAATATAGTCCTGTTGGTTTAAACGTGGCTGTTCCAACCTGACTAAATATAGTCCTGTTGGTTTAAACGTGGCTGTTCCTAACCTGACTAAATATAGTCCTGTTGGTTTAAACGTGGCTGTTCCAGTGGTAACCTGACTAAATATAGTCCTGTTGGTTTAAACGTGGCTGTTCCAACCTGACTAAATATAGTCCTGTTGGTTTAAACGTGGCTGTTCCAGTGGTAACCTGACTAAATATAGTCCTGTTGGTTTAAACGTGGCTGTTCCAGTGGTAACCTGACTAAATATAGTCCTGTTGGTTTAAACGTGGCTCTTCCAGTGGTAACCTGACTAAATATAGTCCTGTTGGTTTAAACGTGGCTGTTCCAGTGGTAACCTGACTAAATATAGTCCTGTTGGTTTAAACCTGGCTGTTCCAACCTGACTAAATATAGTCCTGTTGGTTTAAACGTGGCTGTTCCAACCTGACTAAATATAGTCCTGTTGGTTTAAACGTGGCTGTTCCAACCTGACTAAATATAGTCCTGTTGGTTTAAACGTGACTGTTCCAACCTGACTAAATATAGTCCTGTTGGTTTAAACGTGGCTGTTCCAGTGGTAACCTGACTAAATATAGTCCTGTTGGTTTAAACGTGGCTGTTCCAGTGGTAACCTGACTAAATATAGTCCTGTTGGTTTAAACCTGGCTGTTCCAACCTGACTAAATATAGTCCTGTTGGTTTAAACGTGGCTGTTCCAACCTGACTAAATATAGTCCTGTTGGTTTAAACCTGGCTGTTCCAACCTGACTAAATATAGTCCTGTTGGTTTTAAACGTGGCTGTTCCAGTGGTAACCTGACTAAATATAGTCCTGTTGGTTTAAACGTGGCTGTTCCAGTGGTAACCTGACTAAATATAGTCCTGTTGGTTTAAACGTGGCTGTTCCAGTGGTAACCTGACTAAATATAGTCCTGTTGGTTTAAACGTGGCTGTTCCAACCTGACTAAATATAGTCCTGTTGGTTTAAACATGGCTGTTCCTGGTAACCTGACTAAATATAGTCCTGTTGGTTTAAACGTGGCTGTTCCAGTGGTAACCTGACTAAATATAGTCCTGTTGGTTTAAACCTGGCTGTTCCAACCTGACTAAATATAGTCCTGTTGGTTTAAACATGGCTGTTCCAGTGGTAACCTGACTAAATATAGTCCTGTTGGTTTAAACGTGGCTGTTCCAGTGGTAACCTGACTAAATATAGTCCTGTTGGTTTTAAACGTGGCTGTTCCAGTGGTAACCTGACTAAATATAGTCCTGTTGGTTTAAACGTGGCTGTTCGGTGGTAACCTGACTAAATATAGTCCTGTTTGTTTAAACGTGACTGTTCCAACCTGACTAAATATAGTCCTGTTGGTTTAAACGTGGCTGTTCCAACCTGACTAAATATAGTCCTGTTGGTTTAAACGTGGCTGTTCCAACCTGACTAAATATAGTCCTGTTGGTTTAAACGTGGCTGTTCCAGTGGTAACCTGACTAAATATAGTCCTGTTGGTTTAAACGTGGCTGTTCCAGTGGTAACCTGACTAAATATAGTCCTGTTGGTTTAAACGTGGCTGTTCCAGTGGTAACCTGACTAAATATTCCCAACAAGTGATATTTAGAGGCAAACATCTTGAATCTTATTTGTCATAGTCTGACTGTGTGGCATCATCTGGCATCGTCTGACTGACTGACTGTCTGGTATCGTCTAGACTTTCTGGCATCGTCTGACTGACTGTCTGGCATCGTCTGACTGACTGTCTGGCATCGTCTGACTGACTGTCTGGCATCGTCTGACTGACTGACTGTCTGACTGACTGACTGTCTGGCATCGTCTGACTCTCTGACATCGTCTGTCTGGCATCGTCTGACTGACTGTCTGGCATCGTCTGACTGTCTGGCATCGTCTGACTGTCTGGCATCGTCTAACTGTCTGTCTGTGTGTGTGTAGATCAGCACCAGTCATCATGTCTCATAGCAACGGTACCAGTCACCATGTCAGTCAGGACGTGTGGGAGTCTCACAACAAGATGATGCAGGAACCACTCCGCTCCAACGACCCTGAGGTACGGGGGGTATTATAATGAGGAACCACTCCGCTCCAACGACCCTGAGGTACGGGGGGTATTATAATGAGGAACCACTCCGCTCCAACGACCCTGAGGTACGGGGGGGTATTATAATGAGGAACAACTCCGCTCCAACGACCCTGAGGTACGGGGGGTATTATAATGAGGAACCACTCCGGCTCCAACGACCCTGAGGTACGCACACGGGGGGGTATTATAATGAGGAACCACTCCGCTCCAACGACCCTGAGGTACGGGGGGTATTATAATGAGGAACCACTCCGCTCCAACGACCCTGAGGTACGGGTGGTGGTATTATAATGAGGAACCACTCCGCTCCAACGACCCTGAGGTACGGGGGGTATTATAATGAGGAACCACTCCGCTCCAACGACCCTGAGGTACGGGGGGTATTATAATGAGGAACCACTCCGCTCCAACGACCTGAGGTACGGGGGTATTATAATGAGGAACCACTCCGCTCCAACGACCCTGAGGTACGGGGGGAGGGTATTATAATGAGGAACCACTCCGCTCCAACGACCCTGAGGTACGGGTGGTGGTATTATAATGAGGAACCACTCCGCTCCAACGACCCTGAGGTACGGGGGGTATTATAATGAGGAACCACTCCGCTCCAACGACCCTGAGGTACGGGGGGGGTTATTATAATGAGGAACCACTCCGCTCCAACGACCCTGAGGTACGGGGGGTATTATAATGAGGAACCACTCCGCTCCAACGACCCTGAGGTACGGGGTATTATAATGAGGAACCACTCCGGCTCCAACGACCCTGAGGTACGGGGGTTATTATAATGAGGAACCACTCCGCTCCAACGACCCTGAGGTACGGGGGGGTATTATAATGAGGAACCACTCCGCTCCAACGACCCTGAGGTACGGGGGGGTATTATAATGAGGAACCACTCCGCTCCAACGACCCTGAGGTACGGGGGTATTATAATGAGGAACCACTCCGCTCCAACGACCCTGAGGTACGGGGGGGTATTATAATGAGGAACCACTCCGCTCCAACGACCCTGAGGTACGGGGGTATTATAATGAGGAACCACTCCGCTCCAACGACCCTGAGGTACGGGGGGTTATTATAATGAGGAACCACTCCGCTCCAACGACCCTGAGGTACGGGGGGTATTATAATGAGGAACCACTCCGCTCCAATCGACCCTGAGGTACGGGGGTATTATAATGAGGAACCACTCCGCTCCAACGACCCTGAGGTACGGGGGGTATTATAATGAGGAACCACTCCGCTCCAACGACCCTGAGGTACGGGGGTATTATAATGAGGAACCACTCCGCTCCAACGACCCTGAGGTACGGGGGGGTATTATAATGAGTAACCACTCCGCTCCAACGACCCTGAGGTGCGGGGGGGTATTATAATGAGGAACCACTCCGCTCCAACGACCCTGAGGTACGGGGGGTATTATAATGAGGAACCACTCCGCTCCAACGACCCTGAGGTACGGGGGTATTATAATGAGGAAACACTCCGCTCCAACGACCCTGAGGTACGGGGGGTATTATAATGAGGAACCACTCCGCTCCAACGACCCTGAGGTACGGGGGGTATTATAATGAGGAACCACTCCGCTCCAACGACCCTGAGGTACGGGGGGTATTATAATGAGGAACCACTCCGCTCCAACGACCCTGAGGTACGTGACACGGGGTGGTGGTATTATAATGAGGAACCACTCCGCTCCAACGACCCTGAGGTATGGGGGTATTATAATGAGGAACCACTCCGCTCCAACGACCCTGAGGTACGGGGGGTATTATAATGAGGAACCACTCCGCTCCAACGACCCTGAGGTACGGGGGTATTATGAGAACCACTCCGCTCCAACGACCCTGAGGTACGTGACACGGGGTGGTGGTATTATAATGAGGAACCACTCCGCTCCAACGACCCTGAGGTATGGGGGGGTATTATAATGAGGAACCACTCCGCTCCAACGACCCTGAGGTACGGGGGTATTATAATGAGGAACCACTCCGCTCCAACGACCTTGAGGTACGTGACACGGGGTGGCGGTATTATAATGAGGAACCACTCCGCTCCAACGACCCTGAGGTACGGGGTATTATAATGAGGAACCACTCCGCTCCAACGACCCTGAGGTACGTCCACGGGGGTGGGGTATTATAATGAGGAACCACTCCGCTCCAACGACCCTGAGGTACGGGGGTATTATAATGAGGAACCACTCCGCTCCAACGACCCTGAGGTACGGGGGGGTATTATAATGAGGAACCACTCCGCTCCAACGACCCTGAGGTACGGGGGTATTATAATGAGGAACCACTCCGCTCCAACGACCCTGAGGTACGGGGGTATTATAATGAGGAACCACTCCGCTCCAACGACCCTGAGGTACGGGGGGTATTATAATGAGGAACCACTCCGCTCCAACGACCCTGAGGTACGGGGGGTATTATAATGAGGAACCACTCCGCTCCAACGACCCTGAGGTACGTGACACGGGGGTGGTGGTATTATAATGAGGAACCACTCCGCTCAACGACTCCTGAGGTATGGGGGTATTATAATGAGGAACCACTCCGCTCCAACGACCCTGAGGTACGGGGGTATTATAATGAGGAACCACTCCGCTCCAACGACCCTGAGGTACGGGGGGGTATTATAATGAGGAACCACTCCGCTCCAACGACCCTGAGGTACGTGACACGGGGTGGTGGTATTATGAGGAACCACTCCGCTCCAACGACCCTGAGGTATGGGGGGTATTATAATGAGGAACCACTCCGCTCCAACGACCCTGAGGTACGGGGTGGGGTATTATAATGAGGAACCACTCCGCTCCAACGACCCTGAGGTACGGGGGGTATTATAATGAGGAACCACTCCGCTCCAACGACCCTGAGGTACGGGGGGTATTATAATGAGGAACCACTCCGCTCCAACGACCCTGAGGTACGGGGGGTATTATAATGAGGAACCACTCCGCTCCAACGACCCTGAGGTACGGGTGGTGGTATTATAATGAGGAACCACTCCGCTCCAACGACCCTGAGGTACGGGGGGTATTATAATGAGGAACCACTCCGCTCCAACGACCCTGAGGTACGGGGGGTATTATAATGAGGAACCACTCCGCTCCAACGACCCTGAGGTACGTGACACGGGGGTGGTGGTATTATAATGAGGAACCACTCCGCTCCAACGACCCTGAGGTATGGGGGGGTATTATAATGAGGAACCACTCCGCTCCAACGACCCTGAGGTACGGGGGGTATTATAATGAGGAACCACTCCGCTCCAACGACCCTGAGGTACGGGGGGGTATTATAATGAGGAACCACTCCGCTCCAACGACCCTGAGGTACGTGACACGGGGTGGTGGTATTATAATGAGGAACCACTCCGCTCCAACGACCCTGAGGTATGGGGGGGTATTATAATGAGGAACCACTCCGCTCCAACGACCCTGAGGAACGGGGTATTATAATGAGGAACCACTCCGCTCCAACGACCCTGAGGTACGTGACACGGGGGTGGCGGTATTATAATGAGGAACCACTCCGCTCCAACGACCCTGAGGTATGGGGGGGTATTATAATGAGGAACCACTCCGCTCCAACGACCCTGAGGTACGGGGGGTATTATAATGAGGAACCACTCCGCTCCAACGACCCTGAGGTACGTCACACGGGGTGGGGGTATTATAATGAGGAACCACTCCGCTCCAACGACCCTGAGGTACGGGGGGTATTATAATGAGGAACCACTCCGCTCCAACGACCCTGAGGTACGGGGGGTATTATAATGAGGAACCACTCCGCTCCAACAACCCTGAGGTACGGGGTGGGGTATTATAATGAGGAACCACTCCGCTCCAACGACCCTGAGGTGCGGGGGGTATTATAATGAGGAACCACTCCGCTCCAACGACCCTGAGGTACGGGGGGGGGTATTATAATGAGGAACCACTCCGCTCCAACGACCCTGAGGTACGGGGGTGGTATTATAATGAGGAACCACTCCGCTCCAACGACCCTGAGGTACGGGGGGTATTATAATGAGGAACCACTCCGCTCCAACGACCCTGAGTGCACGGGGGGGTATTATAATGAGGAACCACTCCGCTCCAACGACCCTGAGGTACGGGGGGTATTATAATGAGGAACCACTCCGCTCCAACGACCCTGAGGTACGGGGGGGGTATTATAATGAGGAACCACTCCGCTCCAACGACACTGAGGTACGGGGGGGTATTATAATGAGGAACCACTCCGCTCCAACGACCCTGAGGTACGTCACACATAATGAAAGTTGTATTATAATGAAACGGTGTATTGTGTGTAGGTGTATTATAATGAAACGGTGTATTGTGTAGGTGTATTATAATGAAACGGTGTATTGTGTAGGTGTATTATAATGAAACGGTGTATTGTGTAGGTGTGTATTATAATGAAACGGTGTATTGTGTAGGTGGATTATAATGAAACGGTGTATTGTGTAGGTGTGTATTATAATGAAACGGTGTATTGTGTAGGTGTGTATTATAATGACATGGTGTATTGTGCAGGTGTGTATTATAATGAAATGGTGTATTGTGCATGTGTGTATTATAATGAAACGGTGTATTGTGCAGGTGTGTATTATAATGAAACGGTGTATTGTGCAGGTGTGTATTATAATGAAACGGTGTATTGTGCAGGTGTGTATTATAATGAAACGGTGTATTGTGCAGGTGTGTATTATAATGAAACGGTGTATTGTGCAGGTGTGTATTATAATGAAACGGTGTATTGTGCAGGTGTGTATTATAATGAAACGGTGTATTGTGTAGGTGTGTTATAATGAAACGGTGTATTGTGTAGGTGTGTTATAATGAAACGGTGTATTGTGTAGGTGTGTGTTATAATGAAACGGTGTATTGTTTAGGTGTGTATTATAATGAAACGGTGTATTGTGTAGGTGTGTATTATAATGAAACGGTGTATTGTGTAGGTGTGTGTTATAATGAAATGGTGTATTGTGTAGGTGTATTATAATGAAACGGTGTATTGTAATGAAAGCGGTGTATTGTGTAGGTGTGTGTATTATAATGAAACGGTGTATTGTGTAGGTGTGTGTATTATAATGAAACGGTGTATTGTGTAGGTGTGTGTATTATAATGAAACGGTGTATTGTGTAGGTGTGTGTATTATAATGAAACGGTGTATTGTGTGTGTATTATAATGAAACGGTGTATTGTGTAGGTGTGTGTATTATAATGAAACGGTGTATTGTGTAGGTGTGTGTATTATAATGAAACGGTGTATTATAATGAAACGGTGTATTGTGTAGGTGTGTATTATAATGAAACGGTGTATTGTGTAGGTGTATATTATAATGAAACGGTGTATTGTGTAGGTGTGTATTATAATGAAACGGTGTATTGTGTAGGTGTGTATTATAATGAAACGGTGTATTGTGTAGGTGTGTGTATTATAATGAAACGGTGTATTGTGTAGGTGTGTGTATTATAATGAAACGGTGTATTGTGTAGGTGTGCGTATTATAATGAAACGGTGTATCGTGTAGGTGTGCGTATTATAGTGAAACGGTGTATTGTGTAGGTGTGTGTATTATAATGAAACGCTGTATTGTGTAGGTGTGTGTATTATAATGAAACGCTGTATTGTGTAGGTGTGTATTATAATGAAACGCTGTATTGTGTAGGTGTGTATTATAATGAAACGGTGTATTGTGTAGGTGTGTATTATAATGAAACGGTGTATTGTGTAGGTGTGTGTATTATAATGAAATGGTGTATTGTGTGTAGGTGTGTGTATTATAATGAAACGGTGTATTGTGTGTGTATTATAATGAAACGGTGTATTGTGTAGGTGTGTGTATTATAATGAAACGGTGTATTGTGTAGGTGTGTGTATTATAATGAAACGGTGTATTATAATGAAACGGTGTATTGTGTAGGTGTGTATTATAATGAAACGGTGTATTGTGTAGGTGTATATTATAATGAAACGGTGTATTGTGTAGGTGTGTATTATAATGAAACGGTGTATTGTGTAGGTGTGTATTATAATGAAACGGTGTATTGTGTAGGTGTGTGTATTATAATGAAACGCTGTATTGTGTAGGTGTGTGTATTATAATGAAACGCTGTATTGTGTAGGTGTGTATTATAATGAAACGCTGTATTGTGTAGGTGTGTATTATAATGAAACGGTGTATTGTGTAGGTGTGTATTATAATGAAACGGTGTATTGTGTAGGTGTGTGTATTATAATGAAACGGTGTATTGTGTAGGTGTGTGTATTATAATGAAACGGTGTATTGTGTAGGTGTGTGTATTATAATGAAACGGTGTATTGTGTAGGTGTGTGTATTATAATGAAACGGTGTATTGTGTAGGTGTGTGTATTATAATGAAACGGTGTATTGTGTGTAGGTGTATTATAATGAAACGGTGTATTGTGTAGGTGTGTGTATTATAATGAAACGGTGTATTGTGTAGGTGTATTATAATGAAACGGTGTATTGTGTAGGTGTGTATTATAATGTAACGGTGTATTGTGTAGGTGTGTATTATAATGAAAGCGGTGTATTGTGTAGGTGTGTATTATAATGAAACGGTGTATTGTGTAGGTGTGTATTATAATGAAACGGTGTATTGTGTGTAGGTGTGTGTATTATAATGAAACGGTGTATTGTGTAGGTGTGTATTATAATGAAACGGTGTATTGTGTAGGTGTGTATTATAATGAAACGGTGTATTGTGTAGGTGTGTATTATAATGAAACGGTGTATTGTGTAGGTGTGTGTATTATAATGAAACGGTGTATTGTGTAGGTGTGTGTATTATAATGAAAGCGGTGTATTGTGTAGGTGTGTGTATTATAATGAAACGGTGTATTGTGTAGGTGTGTGTATTATAATGAAACGGTGTATTGTGTGTAGGTGTATTATAATGAAACGGTGTATTGTGTAGGTGTATTATAATGAAACGGTGTATTGTGTAGGTGTGTATTATAATGTAACGGTGTATTGTGTAGGTGTGTATTATAATGAAACGGTGTATTGTGTAGGTGTATTATAATGAAACGGTGTATTGTGTGTAGGTGTGTGTATTATAATGAAACGGTGTATTGTGTAGGTGTGTGTATTATAATGAAACGGTGTATTGTGTAGGTGTGTGTATTATAATGAAACGGTGTATTGTGTAGGTGTGTGTATTATAATGAAACGGTGTATTGTGTAGGTGTGTGTATTATAATGAAACGGTGTATTGTGTAGGTGTGTATTATAATGAAACGGTGTATTGTGTAGGTGTGTATTATAATGAAACGGTGTATTGTGTAGGTGTGTATTATAATGAAACGGTGTATTGTGTAGGTGTGTATTATAATGAAACGGTGTATTGTGTAGGTGTGTATTATAATGAAACGGTGTATTGTGTAGGTGTGTATTATAATGAAACGGTGTATTGTGTAGGTGTGTATTATAATGAAACGGTGTATTGTGTAGGTGTGTGTATTATAATGAAACGGTGTATTGTGTGTAGGTGTGTGTTATAATGAAACGGTGTATTGTGTGTAGGTGTGTATTATAATGAAACGGTGTATTGTGTGTAGGTGTATTATAATGAAACGGTGTATTGTGTGTAGGTGTATTATAATGAAACGGTGTATTGTGTAGGTGGGTGTATTATAATGAAACGGTGTATTGTGTAGGTGTGTGTATTATAATGAAACGGTGTATTGTGTAGGTGTGTATTATAATGAAACGGTGTATTGTGTAGGTGTATTATAATGAAACGGTGTATTGTGTAGGTGTATTATAATGAAACGGTGTATTG
Source organism: Salmo salar (assembly GCF_905237065.1). Taxonomy (NCBI): domain Eukaryota; kingdom Metazoa; phylum Chordata; class Actinopteri; order Salmoniformes; family Salmonidae; genus Salmo; species Salmo salar. The sequence goes on from NW_025548155.1 coordinate 38,430, forward strand.
TGTAGGTGTATTATAATGAAACGGTGTATTGTGTAGGTGTGTGTATTATAATGAAACGGTGTATTGTGTAGCTGTATTATAATGAAACGGTGTATTGTGTAGGTGTGTATTATAATGAAACGGTGTATTGTGTAGGTGTGTGTATTATAATGAAACGGTGTATTGTGTAGGTGTGTGTATTATAATGAAACGGTGTATTGTGTAGGTGTGTGTATTATAATGAAACGGTGTATTGTGTAGGTGTGTGTATTATAATGAAACGGTGTATTGTGTAGGTGTATTATAATGAAACGGTGTATTGTGTAGGTGTATTATAATGAAACGGTGTATTGTGTAGGTGTGTATTATAATGAAACGGTGTATTGTGTAGGTGTGTGTATTATAATGAAACGGTGTATTGTGTAGGTGTGTGTATTATAATGAAACGGTGTATTGTGTAGGTGTGTGTATTATAATGAAACGGTGTATTGTGTAGGTGTGTGTATTATAATGAAACGGTGTATTGTGTGTAGGTGTGTGTATTATAATGAAACGGTGTATTGTGTAGGTGTGTGTATTATAATGAAACGGTGTATTGTGTAGGTGTGTGTATTATAATGAAACGGTGTATTGTGTGTAGGTGTGTGTATTATAATGAAACGGTGTATTGTGTAGGTGTGTGTATTATAATGAAAGCGGTGTATTGTGTAGGTGTGTGTATTATAATGAAACGGTGTATTGTGTAGGGGTGTGTATTATAATGAAACGGTGTATTGTGTAGGTGTGTGTTATAATGAAACGGTGTATTGTGTAGGTGTGTATTATAATGAAACGGTGTATTGTGTAGGTGTGTATTATAATGAAACGGTGTATTGTGTAGGGGTGTGTATTATAATGAAACGGTGTATTGTGTAGGTGTGTATTATAATGAAACGGTGTATTGTGTAGGTGTGTATTATAATGAAACGTGTATTGTGTAGGTGTGTATTATAATGAAACGGTGTATTGTGTAGGGGTGTGTATTATAATGAAACGGTGTATTGTGTAGGGTGTGTATTATAATGAAACGGTGTATTGTGTAGGTGTGTGTATTATAATGAAACGGTGTATTGTGTAGGTGTGTGTATTATAATGAAACGGTGTATTGTGTAGGTGTGTGTATTATAATGAAACGGTGTATTGTGTAGGTGTGTGTATTATAATGAAAGCGGTGTATTGTGTAGGTGTGTGTATTATAATGAAACGGTGTATTGTGTGTAGGTGTGTGTATTATAATGAAAGCGGTGTATTGTGTAGGGGTGTGTATTATAATGAAACGGTGTATTGTGTGTAGGTGTGTGTATTATAATGAAACGGTGTATTGTGTGTAGGGGTGTGTATTATAATGAAACGGTGTATTGTGTAGGTGTGTGTATTATAATGAAACGGTGTATGTGTGTAGGTGTGTGTATTATAATGAAACGGTGTATTGTGTGTAGGTGTGTGTATTATAATGAAACGGTGTATTGTGTGTAGGTGTGTGTATTATAATGAAACGGTGTATTGTGTGTAGGTGTGTGTATTATAATGAAACGGTGTATTGTGTAGGTGTGTATTATAATGAAACGGTGTATTGTGTAGGTGTGTATTATAATGAAACGGTGTATTGTGTGTAGGTGTGTGTATTATAATGAAACGGTGTATTGTGTAGGTGTGTATTATAATGAAACGGTGTATTGTGTAGGTGTGTGTATTATAATGAAACGGTGTATTGTGTAGGTGTGTGTATTATAATGAAACGGTGTATTGTGTAGGTGTGTGTATTATAATGAAACGGTGTATTGTGTAGGGGTGTGTATTATAATGAAACGGTGTATTGTGTAGGGGTGTGTATTATAATGAAACGGTGTATTGTGTAGGGGTGTGTATTATAATGAAACGGTGTATTGTGTAGGGTGTGTATTATAATGAAACGGTGTATTGTGTAGGTGTGTGTATTATAATGAAACGGTGTATTGTGTAGGTGTGTGTATTATAATGAAACGGTGTATTGTGTAGGTGTGTGTATTATAATGAAACGGTGTATTGTGCTAGGTGTGTGTATTATAATGAAACGGTGTATTGTGCTAGTGTGTGTATTATAATGAAACGGTGTATTGTGTAGGTGTGTATTATAATGAAACGGTGTATTGTGTAGGTGTGTGTATTATAATGAAACGGTGTATTGTGTAGGTGTGTGTATTATAATGAAACGGTGTATTGTGTAGGTGTGTGTATTATAATGAAACGGTGTATTGTGTAGGTGTGTGTATTATAATGAAACGGTGTATTGTGTAGGTGTATTATAATGAAACGGTGTATTGTGTAGGTGGATGTATTATAATGAAACGGTGTATTGTGTAGGTGTATTATAATGAAACGGTGTATTGTGTAGGTGTATTATAATGAAACGGTGTATTGTGTAGGTGGGTGTATTATAATGAAACGGTGTATTGTGTAGGTGTATTATAATGAAACGGTGTATTGTGTAGGTGTGTGTATTATAATGAAACGGTGTATTGTGTGTAGGTGTTCTCCATCATCAAGCGAGAGAAGCATCGTCAGACCTTTGGCCTGGAGCTGATCGCATCAGAGAACTTCACCTCCAGAGCCGTTCTGGAAGCCCTGGGGTCCTGTATGAACAACAAGTACTCAGAGGGGTATCCCGGACAGCGGTGGGTACTATGAACCTTTATTAACCTTTATGATCCTTAATGAACCTTTATTTAAACAGGGAGTCACTCAGAGGGGTATCCCGGACAGCGGTGGGTGCTATGAACCTTTATGAACCTTAATGAACCTTAATGAACCTTTAGGAACCTTAATGAACCTTTATGAACCTTTAGGAACCTTTATGAACCTTTAGGAACCTTTAGGAACCTTTAGGAACCTTTAGGAACCTTAATGAACCTTTATTTAAACAGGGAGTCACTCAGAGGGGTATCCCGGACAGCGGTGGGTACTATGAACCTTTATGAACCTTTATTTAAACAGGGAGTCACTCAGAGGGGTATCCTGGACAGCGGTGGGCGCTATGAACCTTTATGAACCTTTATGAACCTTTATGAACCTTTATTTAACTAGACAAGTCAGTTAAGAACAAATTCTTATTCACAATGACGGCCTACCAGGGAACAGTGGGTTATATTGTTCAGGAGCAGAACGAACAAATGGGGGATTCAATGTGTCACACCTTTCGGTTTACTGGCCCAACGCTCTAACCACTAGGCTACCTGCTGGTTACTGGCCCAACGCTCTAACCACTACGCTACCTGCTGGTTACTGGCCCAACGCTCTAACCACTAGGCTACCTGCTGGTTACTGGCCCAACGCTCTAACCACTAGGCTACCTGCTGGTTACTGGCCCAACCCTCTAACCACTAGGCTACCTGCTGGTTACTAGTCCAACGCTCTAACCACCAGGCTACCTGCTGGTTACTGGCCCAACGCTCTAACCACTAGGCTACCTGCTGGTTACTGGCCCAACGCTCTAACCACTAGACTACCTGCTGGTTACTGGCCCAACGCTCTAACCACTAGGCTACCTGCTGGTTACTGGCCCAACGCTCTAACCACTAGGCTACCTGCTGGTTACTGGCCCAACGCTCTAACCACTAGGCTACCTGCTGGTTACTGGCCCAACGCTCTAACCACTAGGCTACCTGCTGGTTACTGGCCCAACCCTCTAACCACTAGGCTACCTGCTGGTTACTAGTCCAACGCTCTAACCACCAGGCTACCTGCTGGTTACTGGCCCAACGCTCTAACCACTAGGCTACCTGCTGGTTACTGGCCCAACGCTCTAACCACTAGACTACCTGCTGGTTACTGGCCCAACGCTCTAACCACTAGGCTACCTGCTGGTTACTGGCCCAACGCTCTAACCACTAGGCTACCTGCTGGTTACTGGCCCAACGCTCTAACCACTAGGTTACCTGCTGGTTACTGGCCCAACGCTCTAACCACTAGGCTACCTGCTGGTTACTGTCCCAACGCTCTAAACACTAGGCTACCTGCTGGTTACTGGCCCAATGCTCTAACCACTAGGCTACCTGCTGGTTACTGGCCCAACGCTCTAACCACTAGGCTACCTGCTGGTTACTGGCCCAACGCTCTAACCACTAGGCTACCTGCTGGTTACTGGCCCAACGCTCTAACCACTAGGCTACCTGCTGGTTACTGGCCCAACTCTCTAACCACTAGGCTACCTGCTGGTTACTGGCCCAATGCTCTAACCACTAGGCCACCTGCTGGTTACTGGCCCAACGCTCTAACCACTAGGCTACCTGCTGGTTACTGGCCCAACGCTCTAACCACTAGGCTACCTGCTGGTTACTGGCCCAACGCTCTAACCACTAGGCTACCTGCTGGTTACTGGCCCAACGCTCTAACCACTAGGTTACCTGCTGGTTACTGGCCCAACGCTCTAACCACTAGGCTACCTGCTGGTTACTGGCCCAACGCTCTAACCACTAGGCTACCTGCTGGTTACTGGCCCAACGCTCTAACCACTAGGTTACCTGCTGGTTACTGGCCCAACGCTCTAACCACTAGGCTACCTGCTGGTTACTGGCCCAACGCTCTAACCACTAGGCTACCTGCTGGTTACTGGCCCAACGCTCTAACCACTAGGCTACCTGCTGGTTACTGGCCCAACGCTCTAACCACTAGGCTACCTGCTGGTTACTGGCCCAACGCTCTAACCACTAGGTTACCTGCTGGTTACTGGCCCAACGCTCTAACCACTAGGCTACCTGCTGGTTACTGGCCCAACGCTCTAACCACTAGGCTACCTGCTGGTTACTGGCCCAACGCTCTAACCACTAGGTTACCTGCTGGTTACTGGCCCAACGCTCTAACCACTAGGCTACCTGCTGGTTACTGGCCCAACGCTCTAACCACTAGGCTACCTGCTGGTTACTGGCCCAACGCTCTAACCACTAGGCTACCTGCTGGTTACTGGCCCAACGCTCTAACCACTAGGCTACCTGCTGGTTACTGGCCCAACCCTCTAACCACTAGGCTACCTGCTGGTTACTGGCCCAACGCTCTAACCACTAGGCTACCTGCTGGTTACTGGCCCAACGCTCTAACCACTAGGCTACCTGCTGGTTACTGTCCCAACGCTCTAACCACTAGGCTACCTGCTGGTTACTGGCCCAACCCTCTAACCACTAGGCTACCTGCTGGTTACTGGCCCAACGCTCTAACCACTAGGCTACCTGCTGGTTACTGGCCCAACGCTCTAACCACTAGGCTACCTGCTGGTTACTGGCCCAACGCTCTAACCACTAGGCTACCTGCTGGTTACTGGCCCAACGCTCTAACCACTAGGTTACCTGCTGGTTACTGGCCCAACGCTCTAACCACTAGGCTACCTGCTGGTTACTGGCCCAACGCTCTAACCACTAGGCTACCTGCTGGTTACTGGCCCAACGCTCTAACCACTAGGCTACCTGCTGGTTACTGGCCCAACCCTCTAACCACTAGGCTACCTGCTGGTTACTGTCCCAACGCTCTAACCACTAGGCTACCTGCTGGTTACTGGCCCAACGCTCTAACCACTAGGCTACCTGCTGGTTACTGTCCCAACGCTCTAACCACTAGGCTACCTGCTGGTTACTGGCCCAACCCTCTAACCACTAGGCTACCTGCTGGTTACTGGCCCAACGCTCTAACCACTAGGCTACCTGCTGGTTACTGGCCCAACGCTCTAACCACTAGGCTACCTGCTGGTTACTGGCCCAACGCTCTAACCACTAGGCTACCTGCTGGTTACTGGCCCAACGCTCTAACCACTAGGCTACCTGCTGGTTACTGGCCCAACGCTCTAACCACTAGGCCACCTGCTGCCCTAAACAACATTTAAATATATTTAAGAAAAGCATTCGCATTCTGTAACAAAAAGTCTTCAATTTAATAATTAAAAAATGCCTGGAAGGAATCAGAATATCTAACTGCAAGGAATTCTGAATATTGTTCTACACACCAGGGACAACGATAACTAAAAGCAGATTTCCCACAATTATGTGTTTTTTAAAACTGGTGGTGGTGGGGGGGAGAGAGAAATAATGGGTTTGGTTATCTATCCCTGAGAGAGAATGGGTTTGGTTATCTATCCCTGAGAGAGAATGGGGTTGGTTATCTATCCCTGAGAGAGAATGGGGTTTGGTTATCTATCCCTGAGAGAGAATGGGTTTGGTTATCTATCCCTGAGAGAGAATGGGTTTGGTTATCTATCCCTGAGAGAGAATGGGTTTGGTTATCTATCCCTGAGAGAGAATGGGTTTGGTTATCTATCCCTGAGAGAGAATGGGTTTGGTTATCTATCCCTGAGAGAGAATGGGGTTGGTTATCTATCCCTGAGAGAGAATGGGGTTTGGTTATCTATCCCTGAGAGAGAATGGGGTTGGTTATCTATCCCTGAGAGAGAATGGGGTTTGGTTATCTATCCCTGAGAGAGAATGGGGTTTGGTTATCTATCCCTGAGAGAGAATGGGGTTGGTTATCTGTCCCTGAGAGAGAATGGGGTTGGTTATCTATCCCTGAGAGAGAATGGGGTTGGTTATCTATCCCTGAGAGAGAATGGGGTTGGTTATCTATCCCTGAGAGAGAATGGGGTTGGTTATCTATCCCTGAGAGAGAATGGGGTTGGTTATCTATCCCTGAGAGAGAATGGGGTTGGTTATCTATCCCTGAGAGAGAATGGGGTTGGTTATCTATCCCTGAGAGAGAATGGGGTTGGTTATCTATCCCTGAGAGAGAATGGGGGTTGGTTATCTATCCCTGAGAGAGAATGGGGGTTGGTTATCTATCCCTGAGAGAGAATGGGGGTTGGTTATCTATCCCTGAGAGAGAATGGGGTTGGTTATCTATCCCTGAGAGAGAATGGGGTTGGTTATCTATCCCTGAGAGAGAATGGGGTTGGTTATCTATCCCTGAGAGAGAATGGGGTTGGTTATCTATCCCTGAGAGAGAATGGGGTTGGTTATCTATCCCTGAGAGAGAATGGGGTTGGTTATCTATCCCTGAGAGAGAATGGGGTTGGTTATCTATCCCTGAGAGAGAATGGGGTTGGTTATCTATCCCTGAGAGAGAATGGGGTTGGTTATCTATCCCTGAGAGAGAATGGGTTTGGTTATCTATCCCTGAGAGAGAATGGGTTTGGTTATCTATCCCTGAGAGAGAATGGGTTTGGTTATCTATCCCTGAGAGAGAATGGGGTTGGTTATCTATCCCTGAGAGAGAATGGGGTTGGTTATCTATCCCTGAGAGAATGGGGTTTGGTTATCTATCCCTGAGAGAGAATGGGGTTGGTTATCTATCCCTGAGAGAGAATGGGGTTGGTTATCTATCCCTGAGAGAGAATGGGGTTGGTTATCTATCCCTGAGAGAGAATGGGGTTTGGTTATCTATCCCTGAGAGAGAATGGGGTTTGGTTATCTATCCCTGAGAGAGAATGGGGTTTGGTTATCTATCCCTGAGAGAGAATGGGGTTTGGTTATCTATCCCTGAGAGAGAATGGGTTTGGTTATCTATCCCTGAGAGAGAATGGGTTTGGTTATCTATCCCTGAGAGAGAATGGGTTTGGTTATCTATCCCTGAGAGAGAATGGGTTTGGTTATCTATCCCTGAGAGAGAATGGGTTTGGTTATCTATCCCTGAGAGAGAATGGGGTTTGGTTATCTATCCCTGAGAGAGAATGGGGTTTGGTTATCTATCCCTGAGAGAGAATGGGGTTTGGTTATCTATCCCTGAGAGAGAATGGGGTTTGGTTATCTATCCCTGAGAGAGAATGGGGTTTGGTTATCTATCCCTGAGAGAGAATGGGGTTTGGTTATCTATCCCTGAGAGAGAATGGGGTTTGGTTATCTATCCCTGAGAGAGAATGGGGTTTGGTTATCTATCCCTGAGAGAGAATGGGGTTTGGTTATCTATCCCTGAGAGAGAATGGGGTTTGGTTATCTATCCCTGAGAGAGAATGGGGTTTGGTTATCTATCCCTGAGAGAGAATGGGGTTTGGTTATCTATCCCTGAGAGAGAATGGGGTTTGGTTATCTATCCCTGAGAGAGAATGGGGTTGGTTATCTATCCCTGAGAGAGAATGGGGTTTGGTTATCTATCCCTGAGAGAGAATGGGGTTTGGTTATCTATCCCTGAGAGAGAATGGGGTTTGGTTATCTATCCCTGAGAGAGAATGGGGTTTGGTTATCTATCCCTGAGAGAGAATGGGGGTTTGGTTATCTATCCCTGAGAGAGAATGGGGTTTGGTTATCTATCCCTGAGAGAGAATGGGGTTTGGTTATCTATCCCTGAGAGAGAATGGGGTTTGGTTATCTATCCCTGAGAGAGAATGGGGTTTGGTTATCTATCCCTGAGAGAGAATGGGGTTTGGTTATCTATCCCTGAGAGAGAATGGGGTTTGGTTATCTATCCCTGAGAGAGAATGGGGTTTGGTTATCTATCCCTGAGAGAGAATGGGGTTTGGTTATCTATCCCTGAGAGAGAATGGGGCTTGGTTATCTATCCCTGAGAGAGAATGGGGTTTGGTTATCTATCCCTGAGAGAGAATGGGGTTTGGTTATCTATCCCTGAGAGAGAATGGGTTTGGTTATCTATCCCTGAGAGAGAATGGGGTTGGTTATCTATCCCTGAGAGAGAATGGGGTTTGGTTATCTATCCCTGAGAGAGAATGGGGTTGGTTATCTATCCCTGAGAGAGAATGGGGTTGGTTATCTATCCCTGAGAGAGAATGGGGTTGGTTATCTATCCCTGAGAGAGAATGGGGTTGGTTATCTATCCCTGAGAGAGAATGGGGTTGGTTATCTATCCCTGAGAGAGAATGGGGTTGGTTATCTATCCCTGAGAGAGAATGGGGTTGGTTATCTATCCCTAGAGAGAATGGGGTTTGGTTATCTATCCCTGAGAGAGAATGGGGTTGGTTATCTATCCCTGAGAGAGAATGGGGTTGGTTATCTATCCCTGAGAGAGAATGGGGTTTGGTTATCTATCCCTGAGAGAGAATGGGGTTTGGTTATCTATCCCTGAGAGAGAATGGGGTTTGGTTATCTATC
>NW_025548155.1:52500-57500 GCF_905237065.1 Salmo salar
CGTCCCCAAGTCTTCCCTTTACGTCCCCCAGTCTTCCCTTTTAAAATCCCCAAGTCTTCCCTTTACGTCCCCAAGTCTTCCTTTTAAAATCCCCAAGTCTTCCCTTTACGTCCCCAAGTCTTCCCTTTTAAAATCCCCAAGTCTTCCCTTTACGTCCCCAAGTCTTCCCTTTACGTCCCCAAGTCTTCCCTTTACGTCCCCAAGTCTTCTCTTTACGTCCCCAAGTCTTCCCTTTACGTCCCCAAGTCTTCCCTTTTAAAATCCCCAAGTCTTCCCTTTACGTCCCCAAGTCTTCCCTTTACGTCCCCAAGTCTTCCCTTTTAAAATCCCCAAGTCTTCCCAGAAACGCATATAATAGTAACTTAGAGCCCCAAGAAAACATTTACAAACTCTTAAATCGATTCTTATAAAAGTTGTTCTAAAAGTTGGGTTTGATGTTTTTCTCCAAATCGGTTTGAACTTCAGAGATCATGTGACCAAGCTAACCAGATGTAAACATGTCCAGCATGTCGGTCTGTAGCCGCTGACGCTGTCGTAGGTCGGTCCAGCATGTTGGTCTGTAGCCGCTGACGCTGTCGTAGGTCGGTCCAGCATGTTGGTCTGTAGCCGCTGACGCTGTCGTAGGTCGGTCCAGCTGTTGGTCTGTAGCCGCTGACGCTGTCGTAGGTCGGTCCAGCATGTTGGTCTGTAGCCGCTGACGCTGTTGTAGGTCGGTCCAGCATGTTGGTCTGTAGCCGCTGACGCTGTCGTAGGTCGGTCCAGCATGTTGGTCTGTAGCCGCTGTCGTAGGTCGGTCCAGCTGTTGGTCTGTAGCCGCTGACGCTGTCGTAGGTCGGTCCAGCATGTTGGTCTGTAGCCGCTGACGCCGTCGTAGGTCGGTCCAGCTGTTGGTCTGTAGCCGCTGACGCTGTCGTAGGTCGGTCCAGCATGTTGGTCTGTAGCCGCTGACGCTGTCGTAGGTCGGTCCAGCATGTTGGTCTGTAGCCGCTGACGCTGTCGTAGGTCGGTCCAGCATGTTGGTCTGTAGCCGCTGACGCTGTCGTAGGTCGGTCCAGCTGTTGGTCTGTAGCCGCTGACGCTGTCGTAGGTCGGTCCAGCATGTTGGTCTGTAGCCGCTGACGCTGTCGTAGGTCGGTCCAGCATGTTGGTCTGTAGCCGCTGACGCTGTCGTAGGTCGGTCCAGCATGTTGGTCTGTAGCCGCTGACGCTGTCGTAGGTCGGTCCAGCTGTTGGTCTGTAGCCGCTGACGCTGTCGTAGGTCGGTCCAGCTGTTGGTCTGTAGCCGCTGACGCTGTCGTAGGTCGGTCCAGCTGTTGGTCTGTAGCCGCTGACGCTGTCGTAGGTCGGTCCAGCCTCTGGGAAAGAGTTGTTTTTAAAAGGTGTTTGTGTTAATTCGGTCGTTCTGTGGCTCTTGGCGGTGGCGGTGGGGGTGGGGGGAGTTTTCCTATACAGCGTTCCCCGAACGCTGCCTGAACTGAAATGTGACGCTTCGGGGAGCGGATCGCGTTTCGGAGAGAAGCGCCCCGGAGCCCTGGGTTAATTTTGGTCCGTGGGAAGTGCATTTCTGGATCGTAGGATCAATGTGGTCACAGTGGCTTCTTGTTGAAGAGGCAGCAGATAACTAGAGCTTTCTAGAGCTTTTCTAGAGCTTTCTAGAGCTTTCTAGAGCTTTTCTAGAGCTTTCTAGGGCTTTCTAGAGCTTTCTAGAGCTTTCTAGAGCTTTTCTAGAGCTTTCTAGAGCTTTCTACAGCTTTCTAGGGCTTTCTAGGGCTTTCTAGAGCTTTTCTAGGGCTTTCTAGAGCTTTCTAGGGCTTTCTACAGCTTTCTACAGCTTTCTAGGGCTTTCTACAGCTTTCTAGGGCTTTCTAGAGCTTTCTACAGCTTTCTAGGGCTTTCTACAGCTTTCTAGGGCTTTCTACAGCTTTCTAGGGCTTTCTACAGCTTTCTAGGGCTTTCTACAGCTTTCTACAGCTTTCTAGGGCTTTCTACAGCTTTCTACAGCTTTCTAGGGCTTTCTACAGCTTTCTACAGCTTTCTACAGCTTTCTACAGCTTTCTAGGGCTTTCTACAGCTTTCTAGAGCTTTCTAGGGCTTTCTAGAGCTTTCTAGAGCTTTCTACAGCTTTCTAGGGCTTTCTAGAGCTTTCTAGAGCTTTCTACAGCTTTCTAGAGCTTTCTAGGGCTTTCTACAGCTTTCTACGGCTTTCTAGGGCTTTCTAGGGCTTTCTACAGCTTTCTACAGCTTTCTAGGGCTTTCTACAGCTTTCTACAGCTTTCTAGGGCTTTCTACAGCTTTCTACAGCTTTCTACGGCTTTCTAGGGCTTTCTACAGCTTTCTAGGGCTTTCTACAGCGTTCTACAGCTTTCTAGGGCTTTCTAGAGCTTTCTAGAGCTTTTCTAGAGCTTTCTAGGGCTTTCTAGAGCTTTCTACAGCTTTCTAGGGCTTTCTAGGGCTTTCTAGAGCTTTTCTAGAGCTTTCTAGGGCTTTCTACAGCTTTCTAGGGCTTTCTACAGCTTTCTAGGGCTTTCTAGAGCTTTCTACAGCTTTCTAGAGCTTTCTAGGGCTTTCTACAGCTTTCTAGGGCTTTCTACAGCTCTACAGCTTTCTAGGGCTTTCTACAGCTTTCTACAGCTTTCTAGGGCTTTCTAGGGCTTTCTACAGCTTTCTACAGCTTTCTAGGGCTTTCTACAGCTTTCTACAGCTTTCTACAGCTTTCTACAGCTTTCTAGGGCTTTCTACAGCTTTCTACGGCTTTCTAGGGCTTTCTAGGGCTTTCTACAGCTTTCTACAGCTTTCTAGGGCTTTCTACAGCTTTCTACAGCTTTCTACAGCTTTCTAGGGCTTTCTACAGCTTTCTACAGCTTTCTAGGGCTTTCTACAGCTTTCTAGGGCTTTCTACAGCTTTCTACAGCTTTCTAGAGCTTTCTAGGGCTTTCTACAGCTTTCTAGAGCTTTCTAGGGCTTTCTAGAGCTTTCTACGGCTTTCTAGGGCTTTCTAGGGCTTTCTAGAGCTTTTCTAGGGCTTTCTACAGCTTTCTACAGCTTTCTAGGGCTTTCTACAGCTTTCTAGGGCTTTCTAGAGCTTTCTACAGCTTTCTAGAGCTTTCTAGGGCTTTCTACAGCTTTCTAGGGCTTTCTACAGCTTTCTAGGGCTTTCTAGGGCTTTCTAGGGCTTTCTAGGGCTTTCTACAGCTTTCTACAGCTTTCTAGGGCTTTCTACAGCTTTCTACAGCTTTCTAGGGCTTTCTACAGCTTTCTACAGCTTTCTAGGGCTTTCTAGGGCTTTCTACAGCTTTCTACAGCTTTCTACAGCTTTCTAGGGCTTTCTACAGCTTTCTACAGCTTTCTACAGCTTTCTAGGGCTTTCTACAGCTTTCTAGGGCTTTCTACAGCTTTCTACAGCTTTCTAGAGCTTTCTAGGGCTTTCTACAGCTTTCTAGAGCTTTCTAGGGCTTTCTACAGCTTTCTAGAGCTTTCTACAGCTTTCTAGGGCTTTCTACAGCTTTCTACAGCTTTCTAGTGCTTTCTACGGCTTTCTAGGGCTTTCTACAGCTTTCTACAGCTTTCTAGGGCTTTCTAGAGCTTTCTAGGGCTTTCTACAGCTTTCTAGAGCTTTCTAGGGCTTTCTACAGCTTTCTACAGCTTTCTACAGCTTTCTAGGGCTTTCTACAGCTTTCTAGAGCTTTCTACAGCTTTCTACAGCTTTCTAGAGCTTTCTAGGGCTTTCTACAGCTTTCTAGGGCTTTCTAGGGCTTTCTAGGGCTTTCTACAGCTTTCTACAGCTTTCTAGGGCTTTCTACAGCTTTCTAGGGCTTTCTAGGGCTTTCTAGAGCTTTTCTAGAGCTTTCTAGGGCTTTCTACAGCTTTCTACAGCTTTCTAGGGCTTTCTACAGCTTTCTAGGGCTTTCTAGAGCTTTCTACAGCTTTCTAGAGCTTTCTAGGGCTTTCTACAGCTTTCTAGGGCTTTCTACAGCTCTACAGCTTTCTAGGGCTTTCTACAGCTTTCTACAGCTTTCTAGGGCTTTCTAGGGCTTTCTACAGCTTTCTACAGCTTTCTAGGGCTTTCTACAGCTTTCTACAGCTTTCTACAGCTTTCTACAGCTTTCTAGGGCTTTCTACAGCTTTCTACGGCTTTCTACAGCTTTCTACAGCTTTCTACAGCTTTCTAGGGCTTTCTACAGCTTTCTACAGCTTTCTAGGGCTTTCTACAGCTTTCTAGGGCTTTCTACAGCTTTCTACAGCTTTCTAGAGCTTTCTAGGGCTTTCTACAGCTTTCTAGAGCTTTCTAGGGCTTTCTAGAGCTTTCTACAGCTTTCTAGGGCTTTCTAGGGCTTTCTAGAGCTTTTCTAGAGCTTTCTAGGGCTTTCTACAGCTTTCTACAGCTTTCTAGGGCTTTCTACAGCTTTCTAGGGCTTTCTAGAGCTTTCTACAGCTTTCTAGAGCTTTCTAGGGCTTTCTACAGCTTTCTAGGGCTTTCTACAGCTTTCTAGGGCTTTCTACAGCTTTCTACAGCTTTCTAGGGCTTTCTAGGGCTTTCTACAGCTTTCTACAGCTTTCTAGGGCTTTCTACAGCTTTCTACAGCTTTCTACAGCTTTCTAGGGCTTTCTAGGGCTTTCTACGGCTTTCTAGGGCTTTCTAGGGCTTTCTACAGCTTTCTACAGCTTTCTAGGGCTTTCTACAGCTTTCTACAGCTTTCTACAGCTTTCTACAGCTTTCTACAGCTTTCTAGAGCTTTCTAGGGCTTTCTAGGGCTTTCTACAGCTTTCTAGGGCTTTCTACAGCTTTCTACAGCTTTCTAGAGCTTTCTAGGGCTTTCTACAGCTTTCTAGAGCTTTCTAGGGCTTTCTACAGCTTTCTAGAGCTTTCTACAGCTTTCTAGGGCTTTCTACAGCTTTCTACAGCTTTCTAGTGCTTTCTACGGCTTTCTAGGGCTTTCTACAGCTTTCTACAGCTTTCTAGGGCTTTCTAGAGCTTTCTAGGGCTTTCTACAGCTTTCTAG
>NW_025548155.1:65000-112500 GCF_905237065.1 Salmo salar
GCCAGGTCACCTCACTATGACAGGTAAAGTAGCCAGGACACCACACTATGACAGGTAAAGTAGCCAGGACCTCTCACTATGACAGGTAAAGTAGCCAGGACACCTCACTATGACAGGTAAAGTAGCCAGGTCACCTCACTATGACAGGTAAAGTAGCCAGGTAAAGTAGCCAGGTCACCTCACTATGACAGGTAAAGTAGCCAGGTCACCTCACTATGACAGGTAAAGTAGCCAGGACACCTCACTATGACAGGTAAAGTAGCCAGGTCACCTCACTATGACAGGTAAAGTAGCCAGGTAAAGTAGCCAGGTCACCTCACTACCACACTATGACAGGTAAAGTAGACAGGTCACCTCACTATGACAGGTAAAGTAGCCAGGTAAAGTAGCCAGGTCACCTCACTATGACAGGTAAAGTAGCCAGGTCACCTCACTATGACAGGTAAAGTAGCCAGGTCACCTCACTATGACAGGTAAAGTAGCCAGGTAAAGTAGCCAGGTCACCTCACTACCACACTATGACAGGTAAAGTAGCCAGGTCACCTCACTATGACAGGTAAAGTAGCCAGGTAAAGTAGCCAGGTCACCTCACTATGACAGGTAAAGTAGCCAGGTCACCACACTATGACAGGTAAAGTAGCCAGGTCACCTCACTATGACAGGTAAAGTAGCCAGGTAAAGTAGCCAGGTCACCTCACTATGACAGGTAAAGTAGCCAGGTCACCTCACAACCACCCAGTGTGTGTAGTGATCTAGTATTTACGGCGCATTCGGAAAGTATTCAGACCCCTTGACTTTTTCCACATTCTGTTAACGTTACAGCCTCATTCTAAAATGGATTTAAAAATAAATAAATATATTCCTCTTCAATATACACCCGATACTCCATAATGACAAAGTGAAAACAGGTTTTTATAATTGTTTACAAATATATAATTAAAAACAGAAATACCTTATTTACATAAGTATTCAGGACCCCTTTTTTGCTGTGAGACTTGAAATTGAGCTCCGACGCTTCCTGTTTCCATTGATCATCCTTGAGATGTTTGTGCACGTCAGAGCAAACACCAAGCCGTGAGGTCAAACTGTTTGTCCCGAGACGGGGATTGTGTTCGAGGCACAGATCTGGGATTTAGAAGGGTAGCAAACAACAACAAAAAATTTCCGCAGCATTGAAGGTCCCCAAGGACACAGTGGCGCAGCGGTCTAAGGCACTGCATCTCAGTGCTAGAGGCGTCACTACAGACCCTGGTTTGATTCCAGGCTGTATCACAAACCAGCTGTGATTGGGAGTGTAAATAGGGCGACGCACAATTTGGACCAGCATCGTCCGGGTTTGGCCGTCATTGTAAATAAGAATTTGTTCTTAACCGACTTGCCTAGTTAAACAAAGGTTTAATTAAACCTAAATGGAAAAGGTTTGGAAGCGCCAAGACTCTTCCTAGAGCTGGCCGCCAAGGACAAACTGAGCAATCAGGGGGAGAAGGGCCTTGGTCAGGGAGGTGACCGATGAGCCGATGGTCACTCTGACAGAGCTCCAGAGTTCCTCTGTGGAGATGGGAGAACCTTCCAGAAGGACAACCATCTCTGCAGCACTCCACCAGTCAGACCTTTATGGTAGAGTGTCCAGACGGAAGCCACTCCTCAGTAAAAGGTACATGACAGCTCGCTTGGAGTTTGCCAAAAGGCACCTAAAGACTCTCAGACCATGAGAAACAAGATTCTCTGGTCTGATGAAACCAAGATTGAACTCTTTGGCCTGAATGCCAAGCGTCACGTCTGGAGGAAACCTGGCACCATCCCTACGGTGAAGCATGGTGGTGGCAGCATCATGCTGTGGGGATGTTTTTCAGCGGCAGGGACTGGGAGACTAGTCAGGATAGAGGGAAAGATGAGCGGAGCAAAGTGCAGAGAGGTCCTTGATGAAAACCTGCTCCAGAGCGCTCAGGACCTCAGACTGGGGCGAAGGTTCACCTTCCAAGAGGACAACGACCCTAAGCACACAGCCAAGACAACGCAGGACAGGCTTCGGGACAAGTCTCAATGTCCTTGAGTGGCCCAGCCAGAGCCCGGACTTGAACCCGATCGAACATCTCTGGAGAGACCTGAAAATAGCTGTGCAGCGACGCTCCCCATCCAACCTGGCAGAGCTTGAGAGGATCTGCAGAGAAGAATGGGAGAAACTCCCCAAATACAGGTGTGCCAAGCTTGTAGCGTCACACCCAAGAAGACTCGAGGCTGTAATCACTGCCAAAGATGCTTAAACAAAGTACTGAGTAAACGGTCGGAATATTTATGTAAATGTGATGTTTCTGTTTGCAAAATATTCCAAAAAACCAGTTTTTGCTTTGTCATTATGGGGTATTGTGATGTCATTATGGGGTATTGTGATGTCATTATGGGGTATTGTGATGTCATTATGGGGTATTGTGATGTCATTATGGGGTATTGTGATGTCATTATGGGGTATTGTGTGTAAATTGATAAGGGGAAAAAAATATTGAATCCATTTTTAGAATGATGCTGTAACGTAACAAAATGTGGAACAAGCCAAGATGGTCTCAATACTTTCTGAATGCACTGTATGTGTTTCTCTAGGTGTGGCCGTGGCCCTGAAGCAGGCTCTAAACCCCAGAGGTTAAGGGTTAATGTGTGTTAATGTTTCTCCAGGTGTGGCCGTGGCCCTGAAGCAGGCTCTAAACCCCAGAGGTTAAGGGTTAATGTGTGTTAATGTTTCTCCAGGTGTGGCGGTAGCCCTGAAGCAGGCTCTAACCCCAGAGGTTAAGGGTTAATGTGTGTTAATGTTTCTCCAGGTGTGGCCGTGGCCCTGAAGCAGGCTCTAACCCCAGAGGTTAAGGGTTAATGTGTGTTAATGTGTGTGAATGTTTCTCCAGGTGTGGCGGTGGCCCTGAAGCAGGCTCTAACCCCAGAGGTTAAGGGTTAATGTGTGTTAATGTTTCTCCAGGTGTGGCGGTGTCCCTGAAGCAGGCTCTAAACCCCAGAGGTTAAGGGTTAATGTGTGTTAATGTTTCTCCAGGTGTGGCGGTAGCCCTGAAGCAGGCTCTGACCCCAGAGGTTAAGGGTTAATGTGTGTGAATGTTTCTCCAGGTGTGGCGGTAGCCCTGAAGCAGGCTCTAAACCCCAGAGGTTAAGGGTTAATGTGTGTTAATGTTCCTCCAGGTGTGGCGGTAGCCCTGAAGCAGGCTCTAAACCCCAGAGGTTAAGGGTTAATGTGTGTTAATGTTTCTCCAGGTGTGGCGGTAGCCCTGAAGCAGGCTCTAAACCCCAGAGGTTAAGGGTTAATGTGTGTTAATGTTTCTCCAGGTGTGGCGGTGGCCCTGAAGCAGGCTCTAACCCCAGAGGTTAAGGGTTAATGTGTGTTAATGTTTCTCCAGGTGTGGCGGTGGCCCTGAAGCAGGCTCTAAACCCCAGAGGTTAAGGGTTAATGTGTGTTAATGTTTCTCCAGGTGTGGCGGTAGCCCTGAAGCAGGCTCTAACCCCAGAGGTTAAGGGTTAATGTGTGTTAATGTTTCTCCAGGTGTGGCGGTAGCCCTGAAGCAGGCTCTAACCCCCAGAGGTTAAGGGTTAATGTGTGTTAATGTTTCTCCAGGTGTGGCGGTGGCCCTGAAGCAGGCTCTAACCCCAGAGGTTAAGGGTTAATGTGTGTTAATGTTCCTCCAGGTGTGGCGGTGGCCCTGAAGCAGGCTCTAACCCCAGAGGTTAAGGGTTAATGTGTGTTAATGTTCCTCCAGGTGTGGCGGTAGCCCTGAAGCAGGCTCTAACCCCAGAGGTTAAGGGTTAATGTGTGTTAATGTTTCTCCAGGTGTGGCCGTGGCCCTGAAGCAGGCTCTAACCCCAGAGGTTAAGGGTTAATGTGTGTTAATGTTCCTCCAGGTGTGGCGGTAGCCCTGAAGCAGGCTCTAAACCCCAGAGGTTAAGGGTTAATGTGTGTTAATGTTTCTCCAGGTGTGGCGGTAGCCCTGAAGCAGGCTCTAAACCCAGAGGTTAAGGGTTAATGTGTGTTAATGTTTCTCCAGGTGTGGCGGTAGCCCTGAAGCAGGCTCTAAACCCCAGAGGTTAAGGGTTAATGTGTGTTAATGTTTCTCCAGGTGTGGCGGTAGCCCTGAAGCAGGCTCTAAACCCCAGAGGTTAAGGGTTAATGTGTGTTAATGTTTCTCCAGGTGTGGCGGTAGCCCTGAAGCAGGCTCTAACCCCAGAGGTTAAGGGTTAATGTGTGTTAATGTTTCTCCAGGTGTGGCGGTAGCCCTGAAGCAGGCTCTAAACCCCAGAGGTTAAGGGTTAATGTGTGTTAATGTTTCTCCAGGTGTGGCGGTAGCCCCTGAAGCAGGCTCTAACCCCAGAGGTTAAGGGTTAATGTGTGTTAATGTTTCTCCAGGTGTGGCGGTAGCCCTGAAGCAGGCTCTAACCCCAGAGGTTAAGGGTTAATGTGTGTTAATGTTTCTCCAGGTGTGGCGGTAGCCCTGAAGCAGGCTCTAAACCCCAGAGGTTAAGGGTTAATGTGTGTTAATGTTTCTCCAGGTGTGGCGGTAGCCCTGAAGCAGGCTCTAAACCCCAGAGGTTAAGGGTTAATGTGTGTTAATGTGTGTTAATGTTTCTCCAGGTGTGGCGGTAGCCCTGAAGCAGGCTCTAACCCCAGAGGTTAAGGGTTAATGTGTGTTAATGTGTGTTAATGTTTCTCCAGGTGTGGCGGTAGCCCTGAAGCAGGCTCTAAACCCCAGAGGTTAAGGGTTAATGTGTGTTAATGTTTCTCCAGGTGTGGCGGTAGCCCTGAAGCAGGCTCTAACCCCAGAGGTTAAGGGTTAATGTGTGTTAATGTTTCTCCAGGTGTGGCGGTGGCCCTGAAGCAGGCTCTAAACCCCAGAGGTTAAGGGTTAATGTGTGTTAATGTTTCTCCAGGTGTGGCGGTGGCCCTGAAGCAGGCTCTAACCCCAGAGGTTAAGGGTTAATGTGTGTTAATGTGTGTGAATGTTTCTCCAGGTGTGGCGGTAGCCCTGAAGCAGGCTCTAACCCCAGAGTTTAAGGCATATCAGTACCAGGTGCTCTCTAACTGCAGAGCTATGGCCAACGCCCTCATCGACCTCGGGTACAAGATCGTCACCGGTGAGACAATAACGTCATGGTTGTGGTTAACAGACTAACACCTGTGTTGGACAGGCTGTAAGCCAAGGTTTCCAGAACTGGGTCCTGGGGACCCCAAGGGGTGAATATTTGGGGGGGGTTTTGCCCTAGGACCTGTGTAGTGCTAGTTCTGGAAACGCTGCTGTTAGGAATGGCCTCGGTTATTCCTTATCCCAACAGATGTTACTGTTACAATAGTTGAGGACCTCCCGAGTGGCGCAGTGGTCTAAGGCGCTGCATCGCAGTGCTAACTGTGCCACTAGAGATTCTGGGTTCGAGTCTCTGATGCAGCCGGCCGCGACCGTGAGACCCATGGGGCGGCGAACAATTTGGCCCAGCGTCGTCCGGGTTAGGAAGAGGGTTTGGCCGGCAGGGATGTCCTTGTCCCATCGCGCTCTAGCGACTCCTGTGGCGGGCCGGGCGCAGTGCACGCTGACACGGTCGCAAGGTGTACGGTGTTTCCTCCGACACATTGGTGCGGCTGGCTTCCCGGGTTATTAAGTGGGCATTGTGTCAAGAAGCAGTGCGGCTGGGTTGGGTTGTGTTTCTGAGGCAGCACCGCTCTCGGTCTTTCGCCTCTCCCGAGTCCATACGGGAGTTGCAGCGATGAGACAAGACTGTAACTACCAATTTGGATACCAACGAAATTGGGGAGAAAAAGGGGTAAAGAAAATACAGATAAAGTAAATATTACAATACTTGTTGTTAACCCTGTGTGTTAACTAGGAATGGGCACGGTTATTCAATATCCCA
The DNA here is from genome assembly GCF_905237065.1 of Salmo salar. Classification (NCBI taxonomy): domain Eukaryota; kingdom Metazoa; phylum Chordata; class Actinopteri; order Salmoniformes; family Salmonidae; genus Salmo; species Salmo salar. The sequence continues at coordinate 70,893 of NW_025548155.1, forward strand.
ATGGACGTTAATATTAAAATACTTGAGTATTCATTTTTGCACAAAAAAACAATTTATAGGCCTATTTTTAACATTGACATTTTATTTATTTTTATATAAAATTGATAAAACAAACTTTTTTAATGTAGTTTTTTTATGACGTGCGCCCCATTAAAAATACCTGTAGCCTTCACGTGTGTAGCTTGTTGTTCAATCAAAGCTGCAAAAATATACCAAAATGAAGCATTATCTGATGAAATAACTTTAGAAAAGGGGGCACGAGACAGGGATGTCCCCTGTCGCCCTTCCTGTTTGCCAGTGGTAATTGAACTGCTAAGATATGGGACCCGAAACGTTAACGGGTATCAAAATTGGCAAACCATGAACAAAAAACTCAATTTATTTACCGACGATCTACTGATACACCTTTACTAATAATTAAAAACTCAATGCCCCTCACCCCCAACCCCCCCTTTTTTTTTGTTAAAAATTATTTTCAGAATAATCCAACATTTTAGGATATCAAATTTACATGGAAATAGAAGAAGAATACCTCATGATATACAACTTTTAAAAACATATGAAATACTGAGGAGGCTTAATAAGTGACAACAAACATATATAATGATAACTTTATCCCATTACTCAACAACATGTAATCAGATCTAAATGAATTATATTAATTCACATGCATTACATAATACAGCCATGTACATACAGATACAATTAACCACTTCAGAATGGCTCCCAGAGTTTTTTTTATTTTATAAATACCAATTACCCCGCCAAAAGACATTTCTTTAAAAAGTATAGTCGTGCCATAATGACTTCATATGGGCAGATAAACTCATAGAATAAATGGGAACCGTTTAAATCTGAGGGGGGGTGTTTTAAGCTTCCTAGATCTGAGGGGGGGTTTAAGCTTCCTAAATCTGAGGGGGTTTTAAGCTTCCTAGATCTGAGGGGTGTTTTAAGCTTCCTAGATCTGAGGGGGGGGGTTTAAGCTTCCTAAATCTGAGGGGGGGTTTTAAGCTTCCTAAATCTGAGGGGGGGGGTTTAAGCTTCCTAGATTTAAGGGGGGATTTAAGCTTCCTAAATCTGAGGGGGGGGGGTTTAAGCTTCCTAGATCTGAGGGGGGGGTTTAAGCTTCCTAAATCTAAGGGGGATTTAAGCTTCCTAAATCTGAGGGGGGGGGTTTAAGCTTCCTAAATCTGAGGGGGGTTTAAGCTTCCTAAATCTGAGGGGAGGGGGGGTTTTAAGCTTCCTAAATCTGAGGGGGGGGTTTAAAGCTTCCTAAATCTGAGGGGGGGTTTAAGCTTCCTAAATCTGAGGGGGGGGTTTAAGCTTCCTAAATCTGAGGGGAGGGGGGGGTTTAAGCTTCCTAAATCTGAGGGGGGGGGTTTTAAGCTTCCTAAATCTGAGGGGGGTTTTAAGATACCCCTCTCTCCTCGCTATGAAAGATGTGAGTGTTTGTTCTCGGAAGTACGGTAACTAATCAGTCTCTCACCGTTCCAAAAAATACTGAATCTTAAGATGTCGATATCCCGGGCGAGAATTGAATCTTGACACTCAGAAATGGGAGTCGACGTGCAAGGAGCCGAGGAATCGATTGTTTTGGAGTAGACTCTTCACAACTACGTCATCGTTGTTAAACAGTTGGACAAATGGCGACAGCAGCAAAGTCCTGTATGGTAACACTTTGAGATGTTAAATGAGAAGGAGATGCCAACATTACGAGGTGGAATTTAGGTACAGTAACGGTAGTACAGGTGCCAATGCTTCACCGTCTGAAAAGGGGACGCACCGCGACGCCCAAACGCACCGCGACGCCCAAACGCACCGCGACGCCCAAACGCACCGCGACGCCCAAACGCACCGGGACGCCCAAACGCACCGCGATACCCAAACCACTGCTGGCAGAATTTAGGTACAGTAACGGTAGTACAGGTGCCAATGCTGTTGTTTTTAAACATTAAGAAAAATGGTCAATTTGTCACATCCCTGGTTGCTATATGGTTGTGTTTATGTTGTGGTATGGTTGTGTTAATGTTGTGGTGTGGTTGTGTTTATGTTGTGGTATGGTTGTGTTAATGTTGTTGTGTTAATGTTGTGGTATGGTTGTGTTAATGTTGTGGTATGGTTGTGTTAATGTTGTGGTATGGTTGTGTTAATGTTGTGGTATGGTTGTGTTAATGTTGTGGTGATGTTGTGGTATGGTTGTGTTAATGTTGTGGTATGGTTGTGTTAATGTTGTGGTATGGTTGTGTTAATGTTGTGGTATGGTTGTGTTAATGTTGTGGTGTGGTTGTGTTAATGTTGTGGTATGGTTGTGTTAATGTTGTGGTATGGTTGTGTTTATGTTGTCCAGGGGGTTCTGATAACCATCTGATCTTACTGGACCTGAGGCCCAGCGGGACGGACGGAGGACGAGCTGAGAAGGTTCTAGAAGCTGCTGCCATCGCCTGCAACAAGAACACCTGCCCAGGTAAGTAACAGACACTGTCCTCTGTAGGTGATGAGTGCTCTGTATCCCAGTGGTCTATATGTGTGTGTGTAGGAACTGACCCGTGTGTGTGTGTGTGTGTGTGTGTGTAGGTGATGAGAGTGCTCTGTGTCCCAGTGGTCTATATGTGTGTGTGTGTGTGTAGGTGATGAGAGTGCTCTGTGTCCCAGTGGTCTATATGTGTGTGTGTAGGAACTGACCCTGTGTGTGTGTGTGTGTGTGTGTGTGTGTGTGTGTGTGTGTGTGTGTGTGTGTGTGTAGGTGATGAGAGTGCTCTGTGTCCCAGTGGTCTATATGTGTGTGTGTGGGAACTGACCCTGTGTGTGTGTGTGTGTGTGTGTGTGTGTGTGTGTGTAGGTGATAAGAGTGCATTGCGTCCCAGCGGTCTGAGGTTCGGCTCTCCTGCTCTGACCTCCAGGGGAATGGTTGAGGAAGACTTCAGGAAGGTCGCAGAGTTCATCCACAGAGGTGACCTTTAACCCCTGACCTCTGTGTCTATAGTCATAGTACTGACCCTAGATGTCCAGCTAGCAGACCAAGGCCCCTCTAATCCCTGACCTCTAACCCCTGACCTTTAACCCCTGACCTCTGTGTCTATAGACATAGTACTGATCCTAGATGTCCAGCTAGCAGACAACCCCTGACCTTTAACCCCTGACCTCTGTGTCTATAGACATAGTGCTGACCCTAGATGTCCAGCTAGCAGACCAAGGCCCCTTTAACCCCTGACCTCTAACCCCTGACCTCTGTGTCTATAGACATAGTACTGACCCTAGATGTCCAGCTAGCAGACCAAGGCCACCTCTAACCCCTGACCTTTAACCCCCGACCTCTGTGTCTATAGACATAGTACTGATCCTAGATGTCCAGCTAGCAGACCAAGGCCCCTCTAACCCCTGACCTTTAACCCCCGACCTCTGTGTCTATAGACATAGTGATGACCCTAGATGTCCAGCTAGCAGCCCAAGGCCACCTCTAACCCCTGACCTCTGTGTCTATAGACATAGTGCTGACCCTAGATGTCCAGCTAGCAGCCCAAGGCCACCTCTAACCCCTGACCTCTCAACCCCTCGTTCTCCCTACAGGTTATCCAGATTACCCTGGACGTCCAGGCCTCTCTGCAGCCCAAGGCCACCTCTAACCCCTGACCTCTCAACCCCTCGTTCTCCCTACAGGTATCCAGATTACCTCTCTGCAGCCCAAGGCCACCTCTAACCCCTGACCTCTCAACCCCTCGTTCTCCCTACAGGTATCCAGATTGACGTCCAGGCCTCTCTGCAGCCCAAGGCCACCTCTAACCCCTGACCTCTCAACCCCTCGTTCTCCCTACAGGTTATCCAGATTACCCTGGACGTCCAGGCCTCTCTGCAGCCCAAGGCCACCTCTAACCCCTGACCTCTCAACCCCTCGTTCTCCCTACAGGTTATCCAGATTACCCTGGACGTCCAGGCCTCTCTGCAGCCCAAGGCCACCTCTAACCCCTGACCTCTCAACCCCTCGTTCTCCCTACAGGTTATCCAGATTACCCTGGACGTCCAGGCCTCTCTGCAGCCCAAGGCCACCTCTAACCCCTGACCTCTCAACCCCTCGTTCTCCCTACAGGTTATCCAGATTACCCTGGACGTCCAGGCCTCTCTGCAGCCCAAGGTCACCTCTAACCCCTGACCTCTCAACCCCTCGTTCTCCCTACAGGTATCCAGATTACGTCCAGGCCTCTCTGCAGCCCAAGGCCACCTCTAACCCCTGACCTCTCAACCCCTCGTTCTCCCTACAGGTTATCCAGATTACCCTGGACGTCCAGGCCTCTCTGCAGCCCAAGGCCACCTCTAACCCCTGACCTCTCAACCCCTCGTTCTCCCTACAGGTATCCAGATTACCCTGGACGTCCAGGCCTCTCTGCAGCCCAAGGCCACCTCTAACCCCTGACCTCTCAACCCCTCGTTCTCCCTACAGGTTATCCAGATTACCCTGTACGTCCAGGCCTCTCTGCAGCCCAAGGCCACCTCTAACCCCTGACCTCTCAACCCCTCGTTCTCCCTACAGGTATCCAGATAACCCTGGACGTCCAGGCCTCTCTGCAGCCCAAGGTCACCCTGAAGGAGTTTAAGGAGGCCCTTGCAGGGGAGGCGAAGCACCAGGAACGGGTAGCAGAGCTGAGGGGCGAGGTGGAAGCTTTCGCGGGGAGGTTCCCCATGCCTGGTCTGGAGGAACTTTAGAAGACCGGGGTCCGATGGTTCTCACTGCTGGATTGCCTTTTTCCCCCTCTGCTGTTGCACCCTGTTGAATAAACTTCCCATCTCCTTTTCTCAACGTTTTGTAGGGAAGAACAAAAAAAAAAACCCAACTCAAACTATTCTGCTTTTTTTTTTTCCGTGAGTCCACTGTTGTTACAATCCCAGAATGTGTCGCAGGTCGGCTTGTCAAGATGAAGGAAATTCAAGAAGAGATGTCAATCTACCACATCATCATCCTTTATCTTGAAAACTTGACCGCTGACCTGCAAAACTGACTGTTTCCCTTCTCTGCCTTAACGGTTTGACTGACCGGTTTGTCCTCTGCCTTAACGGTTTGACTGACTGTTTCCCTTCTCTGTCTTAACGGTTTGACTGACCGGTTTGTCCTCTGCCTTAACGGTTTGACTGACTGTTTCCCTTCTCTGCCTTAACGGTTTGACTGACCGGTTTGTCCTCTGCCTTAACGGTTTGACTGACCGGTTTGTCCTCTGCCTTAACGGTTTGACTGACCGGTTTGTCCTCTGCCTTAACGGTTTGACTGACCGGTTTGTCCTCTGCCTTAACGGTTTGACTGACTGTTTCCCTTCTCTGTCTTAACGGTTTGACTGACCGGTTTGTCCTCTGCCTTAACGGTTTGACTGACCGGTTTGTCCTCTGCCTTAACGGTTTGACTGACCGGTTTGTCCTCTGCCTTAACGGTTTGACTGACCGGTTTGTCCTCTGCCTTAACGGTTTGACTGACCGGTTTGTCCTCTGCCTTAACGGTTTGACTGACCGGTTTGTCCTCTGCCTTAACGGTTTGATGTAACGAAACCCAAGACAAATAAAACTCTAATATGTGGAACACACCTCAGTCTCTACTGTCTCTCTTGTTCTTCAGAAGATGAACGACACTGTAGACGGCATGTGTGAATCAATGGGTGTGATTTAGAGGATGCATTGTGGGTAAATATAGAGCCCGTCGGCCATTAGGATTTGGTTCCAGATATACACATTTGAAAGAGAAAGATACCTAGTCAGTTACACAGCCGTTTAGAGGAACCGGCTGCGTTTTATCCGACCGTTTAGAGGAACCGGCTGCGTTTTATCCGACCGTTTAGAGGAACCGGCTGCGTTTTATCCGACCGTTTAGAGGAACCGGCTGCGTTTTATCCGACCGTTTAGAGGAACCGGCTGCGTTTTATCCGACCGTTTAGAGGAACCGGCTGCGTTTTATCCGACCGGAGAGGAACCGGCTGTGTTTTATCCGACCGTTTAGAGGGACCGGCTGTGTTTTATCCGACCGTTTAGAGAGACCGGCTGCGTTTTATTCGACCGTTTAGAGGAACCGGCTGCGTTTTATCCGACCGGAGAGGAACCGGCTGCGTTTTATCCGACCGGAGAGGAACCGGCTGCGTTTTATCCGACCGGAGAGGAACCGGCTGCGTTTTATCCGACCGGAGAGGAACCGGCTGCATTTTATCCGACCGTTTAGAGGAACCGGCTGCGTTTTATCCGACCGGAGAGGAACCGGCTGCGTTTTATCCGACCGTTTAGAGGAACCGGCTGCGTTTTATCCGACCGTTTAGAGGAACCGGCTGCGTTTTATCCGACCGTTTAGAGGAACCGGCTGCGTTTTATCCGACCGTTTAGAGGAACCGGCTGCGTTTTATCCGACCGGAGAGGAACCGGCTGCGTTTTATCCGACCGGAGAGGAACCGGCTGCATTTTATCCGACCGTTTAGAGGAACCGGCTGCGTTTTATCCGACCGTTTAGAGGAACCGGCTGCGTTTTATCCGACCGGAGAGGAACCGGCTGCGTTTTATCCGAGCGTTTAGAGGAACCGGCTGCGTTTTATCCGACCGTTTAGAGGAACCGGCTGCGTTTTATCCGACCGTTTAGAGGAACCGGCTGCGTTTTATCCGACCGTTTAGAGGAACCGGCTGCGTTTTATCCGACCGGAGAGGAACCGGCTGCGTTTTATCCGACCGGAGAGGAACCGGCTGCGTTTTATCCGACCGTTTAGAGGAACCGGCTGCGTTTTATCCGACCGTTTAGAGGAACCGGCTGCGTTTTATCCGACCGTTTAGAGGAACCGGCTGCGTTTTATCCGACCGGTTAGAGGAACCGGCTGCGTTTTATCCGACCGTTTAGAGGAACCGGCTGCGTTTTATCCGACCGGAGAGGAACCGGCTGCGTTTTATCCGACCGTTTAGAGGAACCGGCTGCGTTTTATCCGACCGGAGAGGAACCGGCTGCGTTTTATCCGACCGTTTAGAGGAACCGGCTGCCTTTTATCCGACCGTTTAGAGGAACCGGCTGCGTTTTATCCGACCGTTTAGAGGAACCGGCTGCGTTTTTTCCGACCGTTTAGAGGAACCGGCTGCGTTTTATCCGACCGTTTAGAGGAACCGGCTGCGTTTTATCCGACCGTTTAGAGGAACCGGCTGCGTTTTATCCGACCGTTTAGAGGAACCGGCTGCGTTTTATCCGACCGGAGAGGAACCAGGTTGGAACCATCTCAGTAACAACACCCAACCACTTTACAAATCGACAGAAACATTCAATAATTTAATGTCATTATAATAACAATACATCAGCATCATAAATGGTATGAACCAGACAGACATTCAGCTCTGTTTAACACTGGTCCTAGATCAGTTATATATATATATATATATCACCTCTCTAATGGTGACCTGTTCAACACTGGTCCTAGATCAGTTATATATATCACCTCTCTAATGGTGACCCGTTAGGACTGATCCTAGATCAGTCATATATATATATATATATCACCTCTCTAATGGTGACCTGTTAGGACTGGTCCTAGATCAGTTATATATATATATATATCACCTCTCTAATGGTGACCTGTTCAACACTGGTCCTAGATCAGTTATATATATATATCACCTCTCTAATGGTGACCTGTTAGGACTGGAGGGAGGAAACTGATTCTAGATCAGTTATTAACATTTACATTTTAGTTATTTTAGCAGACGCTCTTATCCAGAGCGACTTACAGTAGTGAATGCATACATTTCAGACATTTCCCCCCCACGTATTGGTCCCCCGTGGGAATCGAACCCACAACCCTGGCGTTGCAAACACCCATGCTCTACCAACTGAGCCACACGGGACCCATATATATATATCTATCTCTCACCCCTCGTTAGGACTGGAGGGCTGTTCCTAGATTCAAATCCGATCTCCTCTTTTCGGCTGTGCACCTTATTAAAAGGTAAAGTTTCCACGTTAACAGTAGGCTCAATCCTAAATTACCTTTTGGGTTTTTTTTAAAGGTGAACTATAACCCGGATCTTCTGCGGATCAGATTGAATCTAGCCAAGGGCTATTTCTTTCTGGTCCTGGAGGGACGAAACACTACTGGTTCTCATCCTCTACCTCTAATCCGAGACTCGTTCAGACCCGAGACTCGTTCAGATCTGGGGACAACAGGTTGAGACTCGTTCAGATCTGGGGACATCAGGTAGAGAGACTCATTCAGACCTGGGGACATCAGGTAGAGAGACTCATTCAGACCTGGGGACATCAGGTAGAGAGACTCATTCAGACCTGGGGACATCAGGTAGAGAGACTCATTCAGACCTGGGGACATCAGGTAGAGAGACTCATTCAGACCTGAGACTCATTCAGACCTGGGGACAACAGGTAGAGAGACTCATTCAGACCTGGGGACATCAGGTAGAGAGACTCATTCAGACCTGGGGACATCAGGTAGAGAGACTCATTCAGACCTGGGGACATCAGGTAGAGAGACTCATTCAGACCTGGGGACATCAGGTAGAGAGACTCATTCAGACCTGGGGACATCAGGTAGAGAGACTCATTCAGACCTGGGGACATCAGGTAGAGAGACTCATTCAGACCTGGGGACATCAGGTAGAGAGACTCATTCAGACCTGGGGACATCAGGTAGAGAGACTCATTCAGACCTGGGGACATCAGGTAGAGAGACTCATTCAGACCTGGGGACATCAGGTAGAGAGACTCATTCAGACCTTGGGACATCAGGTAGAGAGACTCATTCAGACCTGGGGACATCAGGTAGAGAGACTCATTCAGACCTGGGGACATCAGGTAGAGAGACTCATTCAGACCTGGGGACATCAGGTAGAGAGACTCATTCAGACCTGGGGACATCAGGTAGGAAGAGAAAGCAGAAATGTTTTGGCCCTCAGGACCTGAATAATACTTTGACATTGAAACACAACAGCTATACATAACTAGGTGAAAGCAGACCTGATGCAACACACACACACAATAAAACACACACACACACACACACACACACACACACACAATCAGCACACGCACACACAATCAGCACACGCACACACACGCACACACACACACAATAAGCACACACACACACACACACACACACAATAAACACACACACAATAAGCACACGCACACGCACACACACAATAAGCACACTGTGGTAAGACTGTTTTGGGTTGCATTTTGTCTGCATTTAGCCAATCTGTAACAATCAGAAGAATAAAATACACATCCAAACATCTTGACCTTTCAACAAACAGCAAGATGGAAATGAACCTTGTGAAGGAAACAGCAACATAAAGTGTTTTAATAGGAGGTAACTGGCAGAATAAAGGAAACTCCAACAGTGTTTTAATAGGAGGTCGGGTCGTCCACCAGGTAACTGGCAGAATAAAGGAAACTCCAGGTCCTCCACCAACCACCAGGTAACTGGGAGAATAAAGGAAACTCCAACAGTGTTTTAATAGGACGTCGGGTCGTCCACCAGGTAACTGGCAGAATAAAGGAAACTCCAGGTCCTCCACCAGGTAACTGGCAGAATAAAGGAAACTCCAACATAGTGTTTTAATAGGAGGTCGGGTCGTCCACCAGGTAACTGGCAGAATAAAGGAAACACCAACAGTGTTTTAATAGGAGGTCGGGTCGTCCACCAGGTAACTGGCAGAATAAAGGAAACTCCAGGTCCACCAACCACCAGGTAACTGGCAGAATAAAGGAAACTCCAACATAGTGTTTTAATAGGAGGTCGGGTCGTCCACCAGGTAACTGGCAGAATAAAGGAAACTCCAACATAGTGTTTTAATAGGAGGTCGGGTCGTCCACCAGGTAACTGGCAGAATAAAGGAAACTCCAACAGTGTTTTAATAAGAGGTCGGGTCGTCCACCAGGTAACTGGCAGAATAAAGGAAACTCCAGATCCACCAACCACCAGGTAACTGGCAGAATAAAGGAAACTCCAACATAGTGTTTTAATAGGAGGTCGGGTCGTCCACCAGGTAACTGGCAGAATAAAGGAAACTCCAACAGTGTTTTAATAGGAGGTCGGGTCGTCCACCAGGTAACTGGCAGAATAAAGGAAACTCCAGATCCACCAACCACCAGGTAACTGGCAGAATAAAGGAAACTCCAACATAGTGTTTTAATAGGAGGTCGGGTCGTCCACCAGGTAACTGGCAGAATAAAGGAAACTCCAACATAGTGTTTTAATAGGAGGTCGGGTCGTCCACCAGGTAACTGGCAGAATAAAGGAAACTCCAGGTCCTCCACCAACCACCAGGTAACTGCCAGAATAAAGGAAACTCCAACATAGTGTTTTAATAGGACGTCGGGTCCTCCACCAACCACCAGGTAACTGCCAGAATAAAGGAAACTCCAACAGTGTTTTAATAGGACGTCGGGTCCTCCACCAACCAGAACAGCTTTAATACACCTTGACATCGATTCTACAAGTGTCTGGGAAGTCTATCGGAGGGATGAGACGCCATTCTTCCACGAGGAAATTCCATCATTTGGTGTTTTGTTGATGGTATTGAAGCCACCTTGCAGCCATTTTGGCTCTCCTTAATGATGTGTATAAACCCTGGATGGCTGACGGGGGGGCTGTATTGCAGCCATTTTGGCTCTCCTTAATGATGTTTATAAGCCCTGGATGGCTGACAGGGGGGTGCTGTATTGAAGCCACCGTGCAGCCATTTTGGCTCTCCTTAATGATGTGTATAAACCCTGGATGGCTGACAGGGGGGGGGCTGTATTGCAGCCATTTTGGCTCTCCTTAATGATGTGTATAAACCCTGGATGGCTGACAGGGGGGTGCTGTATTGAAGCCACCGTGCAGCCATTTTGGCTCTCCTTAATGATGTTTATAAACCCTGGATGGCTGACAGGGGGGTGTTGTATTGAAGCCATTTTGGCTCTCCTTAATGATGTGTATAAACCCTGGATGGCTGACAGGGGGGTGCTGTATTGAAGCCACCGTGCAGCCATTTTGGCTCTCCTTAATGATGTGTATAAACCCTGGATGGCTGACAGGGGGGTGCTGTATTGCAGCCATTTTGGCTCTCCTTAATGATGTGTATAAACCCTGGATGGCTGACAGGGGGGTGCTGTATTGCAGCCATTTTGGCTCTCCTTAATGATGTGTATAAACCCTGGATGGCTGACGGGGGGGGGCTGTATTGAAGCCACCGTGCAGCCATTTTGGCTCTCCTCCATTGTAAATAATATGTTGGACGATATAGAAATCCATTTACTAAATGTCATTACATTAATTTCTGACATGTTTATTCCATTAAGACACCGTAATGTATAATTTTACATATGTGAGCTAAACTAAAATATTTTTTTTAGCGCCCCCCCCCAACCCCTTTAAAAATACTAATGTTACTGTCCCCCACTACAAACAACAACAAATACTTAAATACATGTAATGTTGTCCTTGAAACCGTTAATTGTAATGCTGTAAACTTCCATTCAATCCTATGGAGGACTGTCAAAATGGCCGACCGGTGGCTTAAAGCCTATAAATGTCCAGTAAACAGCAGCAGCAGCAGCAGTCTAGGGTTTATATACACGTCGTTGGTATAGCGACGGTAAAGGAGCTAAATCGAACTCGACCAAAAAAAAACAAACAAAGGAACTCCCTTGCCATGGAAACGCGTCGGGGGGGGGGGGGGAATCCCCAAAGCTTCCTCGTTGTCCCTCAGCTAAATTAGTCTATTGTCTATTTCACACTATGTTGGAGGTAAAAAAAAAAAATCGGAGTATAATGATTGTATTGGATGTTATCAACTCATGTCATCGTCACCTAAATCAACGATTTCTGTACGCTAGCTAAGGCTAACCAGCTTATACGAAAACGGGAGTTAGCATTTAGCAGGGAGTTAGCATTTAGCAAGGAGTTAGCATTTAGCAGGGAGTTAGCATTTAGCAGGGAGTTAGCATTTAGCAGGGAGTTAGCATTTAGCAGGGAGTTAGCATTTAGCAGGGAGTTAGCATTTAGCAGGGAGTTAGCATTCAGCAGGGAGTTAGCATTTAGCAGGGAGTTAGCATTCAGCAGGGAGTTAGCATTCAGCAAGGAGTTAGCATTTAGCATTTAGCAGGGAGTTAGCATTTAGCAGGGAGTTAGCATTTAGCAGGGAGTTAGCATTTAGCAGGGCGTTAGCATTCAGCAGGGAGTTAGCATTCAGCAGGGAGTTAGCATTTAGCAAGGAGTTAGCATTTAGCAGGGAGTTAGCATTTAGCAGCCACCCTCTTCAAGAAAAAAAAAAGAGACAACTTCTACATGTTATGCAGGGAAAAAAACAGTGAAATATAATCCAAAAATCGTACTTAAGTAAAACACATCGGTGGGTCCTGTTACGACACATAAAGCATGACTGATTTGACGAATGTCCCTCTTTTCATTAATAAATTTGATTCGTTGAACGGGCACCAATCTGGTCCTTTACAACGTTCCCAACAAACTATAGCAGTAGTAGTAGTAGTACTGTGGTTCTGTGGACAACATGCAACATCACGGGGACACGGACCGGCACGAACACACACGGAACATGCATCATATTAACGTTACACACACACTTCTCGCTCAGATCAGAAGGACGGTTCATAGTGGACTTGTCAATCAATCAATCAATCAATCAAAAATCAGTGTCCAGGTTCCCGTCCCCCTGGATTCGGACATTCATTAGAAGGAGGACGGACGGATGGACAGCATTACATTCACTAAAACCCCTCGCTCCCTCCTCAGTCTCTCCCGATTACCTAGGAGACGGTCTCCAACCTAGAGCGAAATCTCCCATCTGTCTCCAGTGCTGTTTTGAGGAGGTGAGGAGAGAAGACTCGAGGGCTCTCAGAGATTCGATCCTCGGTCAGTGTTTCAGATCAGATCTTGTATAGGAGACTAGTGGTGTAGTTAAAAGTGAAGCTGGGTGGAGCTCTCTTCCTGGCAGCACCCCCAGTGGTCGGGTCTAGGTTCTGCTCTGGGGTTACAGCGCCCCCAGTGGTCGGGTCTAGGCCCGTCTCTGGGGTTACAGCGCCCCCAGTGGTCGGGTCTAGGCCCGTCTCTGGGGTTACAGCACCCCCAGTGGTCGGGTCTAGGCCCGTCTCTGGGGTTATAGCGCCCCCAGTGGTCGGGTCTAGGCCCGTCTCTGGGGTTACAGCGCCCCCAGTGGTCGGGTCTAGGCCCGTCTCTGGGGTTATAGCACCCCCAGTGGTCGGGTCTAGGCCCGTCTCTGGGGTTACAGCACCCCCAGTGGTCGGGTCGACGCCCGTCTCTGGGGTTATAGCGCCCCCAGTGGTAGGGTCGACGCCCGTCTCTGGGGTTACAGCACCCCCAGTGGTCGGGTCAACGCCCGTCTCTGGGGTTACAGCGCCCCCAGTGGTCGGGTCTAGGCCCGTCTCTGGGATAACAGCACCCCCAGTGGTCGGGTCTAGGCCCGTCTCTGGGGTTACAGCACCCCCAGTGGTCGGGTCTTGGCCCGGTTCTGGGGTTACAGCACCCCCAGTGGTCGGGTCTTGGCCCGGTTCTGGGGTTACAGCACCCCCAGTGGTCGGGTCTAGGCCCGTCTCTGGGGTTACAGCACCCCCAGTGGTCGGGTCTAGTATGTTGTCCGTCTCCAGGTAGTGCCGGGTGATCAGCTGACTCAGGTACATCAGGACGGAACAGTCGTCTTCGCCGAGCCCGAGCTGATCCCTCAGGAAGCCCCGCGTCCTCTCCTCTACTTCCTGTCTCTGCTCCCGGCGGTGGCTGATGGGAAGATGGAGGTGATGTGTAAAGCTAAGGTGGAAAGCCCGGGCGGCCAGTCGACTGAGCACGTTCTGGAGATGTAAGAAGTAGGTGGATCCTCGCCGGAGCCGGGTACGGCGGTCCGCCATGTTGGACAGGAGGGTTCCGCGGTAGCCGGGGCAACGGAGGGTCTTCCGGTCGGCGTCCAGGACGGAGATGTAACGGCTGTAGCGAGACAGAGAGCAGAGCATGCTGGTCCCCACGGGAGAAGCCACCCTGGAGGAAAAGAGAGAGGAGATATTCAGTCTGAATGAGATGTATGGCGCCCAGTGAAAATCTAGACATATTTTATACTGATCAATGTGGAAAAACTATCCCCAATTTATATTTTCATTTAAGGCCGCAAAATGAGACTTTCATTAGGTTGAGGAGCTAGGAGGAGGAGGCATGTCTACTGTCTATAGGGGAGGAGGAGGAGGAGGCGGCATGTCTACTGTCTATAGGGGAGGAGGAGGAGGAGGAGGAGGCATGTCTACTGTCTATAGGGTAGGAGGAGGAGGAGGCGGAGGCGTGTCTACTGTCTATAGGGTAGGAGCTAGGAGGAGGCATGTCTACTGTCTATAGGGTAGGAGGAGGAGGAGGCATGTCTACTGTCTATAGGGTAGGAGGAGGAGGCATGTCTACTGTCTATAGGGTAGGAGGAGGAGGAGGAGGCATGTCTACTGTCTATAGGGGGAGGAGGAGGAGGAGGCATGTCTACTGTCTATAGGGTAGGAGGAGGAGGAGGAGGAGGCATGTCTACTGTCTATAGGGTAGGAGGAGGAGGAGGCATGTCTACTGTCTATAGGGTAGGAGGAGGAGGAGGCATGTCTACTGTCTATAGGGTAGGAGGAGGAGGAGGCATGTCTACTGTCTATAGGGTAGGAGGAGGAGGAGGAGGAGGCATGTCTACTGTCTATAGGGTAGGAGGAGGAGGAGGAGGCATGTCTACTGTCTATAGGGTAGGAGTAGGAGGAGGCATGTCTACTGTCTATAGGGTAGGAGGAGGAGGAGGAGGCATGTCTACTGTCTATAGGGGAGGAGGAGGAGGAGGCATGTCTACTGTCTATAGGGTAGGAGGAGGAGGAGGCATGTCTACTGTCTATAGGGTAGGAGGAGGCATGTCTACTGTCTATAGGGTAGAAGGAGGAGGAGGCATGTCTACTGTCTATAGGGTAGGAGGAGGAGGAGGCATGTCTACTGTCTATAGGGTAGGAGGAGGAGGCATGTCTACTGTCTATAGGGTAGGAGGAGGAGGAGGCATGTCTACTGTCTATAGGGTAGGAGGAGGAGGCATGTCTACTGTCTATAGGGTAGGAGGAGGAGGAGGAGGCATGTCTACTGTCTATAGGGTAGGAGGAGGAGGAGGAGGCATGTCTACTGTCTATAGGGTAGGAGGAGGAGGAGGAGGCATGTCTACTGTCTATAGGGTAGGAGGAGGAGGAGGCGTGTCTACTGTCTATAGGGGAGGAGGAGGAGGCATGTCTACTGTCTATAGGGTAGGAGGAGGAGGAGGAGGCATGTCTACTGTCTATAGGGTAGGAGGAGGAGGCATGTCTACTGTCTATAGGGTAGGAGGAGGAGGAGGCATGTCTACTGTCTATAGGGTAGGAGGAGGAGGAGGCATGTCTACTGTCTATAGGGTAGGAGGAGGAGGTGGCATGTCTACTGTCTATAGGGGAGGAGGAGGAGGCATGTCTACTGTCTATAGGGGAGGAGGAGGAGGAGGCATGTCTACTGTCTATAGGGTAGGAGGAGGAGGAGGCATGTCTACTGTCTATAGGGTAGGAGGAGGAGGAGGCATGTCTACTGTCTATAGGGGGAGGAGGAGGAGGAGGCATGTCTACTGTCTATAGGGTAGGAGGAGGAGGAGGCATGTCTACTGTCTATAGGGTAGGAGGAGGAGGTGGCATGTCTACTGTCTATAGGGGGAGGAGGAGGAGGCATGTCTACTGTCTATAGGGGAGGAGGAGGAGGAGGCATGTCTACTGTCTATAGGGTAGGAGGAGGAGGAGGCGTGTCTACTGTCTATAGGGGAGGAGGAGGAGGCATGTCTACTGTCTATAGGGTAGGAGGAGGAGGAGGAGGAGGCATGTCTACTGTCTATAGGGTAGAAGGAGGAGGAGGAGGCATGTCTACTGTCTATAGGGTAGGAGGAGGAGGCATGTCTACTGTCTATAGGGTAGGAGGAGGAGGAGGCGTGTCTACTGTCTATAGGGTAGGAGGAGGAGGAGGCATGTCTACTGTCTATAGGGTAGGAGGAGGAGGAGGAGGAGGCATGTCTACTGTCTATAGGGTAGGAGGAGGAGGAGGCATGTCTACTGTCTATAGGGTAGGAGGAGGAGGAGGCATGTCTACTGTCTATAGGGTAGGAGGAGGAGGCATGTCTACTGTCTATAGGGTAGGAGGAGGCATGTCTACTGTCTATAGGGGAGGAGGAGGAGGAGGAGGAGGCATGTCTACTGTCTATAGGGGAGGAGGAGGCATGTCTACTGTCTATAGGGTAGGAGGAGGAGGAGGCGGAGGCGTGTCTACTGTCTATAGGGTAGGAGCTAGGAGGAGGCATGTCTACTGTCTATAGGGTAGGAGGAGGAGGAGGCATGTCTACTGTCTATAGGGTAGGAGGAGGAGGCATGTCTACTGTCTATAGGGTAGGAGGAGGCATGTCTACTGTCTATAGGGTAGGAGGAGGAGGAGGCGTGTCTACTGTCTATAGGGGAGGAGGAGGAGTAGACCGTATATAGGCCAGTTATAACAGGAAGTAGACCGTATATAGGCTAGTTATAACAGGAAGTAGACTGTATATAGGCTAGTTATAACAGGAAGTAGACTGTATATAGGCTAGTTATAACAGGAAGTAGACCGTATATAGGCTAGTCATAACAGGAAGTAGACTGTACATAGGCTAGTTATAACAGGAAGTGTTTCGATCATAGAAATGAATGTATGGAACTGATCCCCACTCACGCAGGCACCGCCCCTTCCTCCTCACCTCTGCAGTCCTATGAGTTTCCACCTCTGTAGGTCAGTGAGGCTGAAGGGGCAGGAGAGCCAAGGCTGGACCCTCTCCCCACAGCGCCCGGGTCCAGGCACGTAGAGGGCTAGAGCGGACACCAGCCTCCTGACCCTCCCCTCCTCGGATCCCAGGACCACCAGGGTCCGACCACTCAGTAGGGACCACAGGGCATGCAAGGCAAACGGATACTGACGCACAAACCTGGAGGTAGAGACAGAGAGAGAGAGATGGTCACATACACGTGTTTAGCAGATGTTATTGTGGGTGTAACAAAATGCTTGTGTTTCTAGCTCCAACAGTAATATCTAACTAAATGCTTGTGTTCCCAGCTCCAACAGTAATATCTAACTAAATGCTTGTGTTCCCAGCTCCAACAGTAATATCTAACTAAATGCTTGTGTTTCTAGCTCCAACAGTAATATCTAACTAAATGCTCGTGTTTCTAGCTCCAACAGTAATATCTAACTAAATGCTTGTGTTTCTAGCTCCAACAGTGCAGTAATATCTAACTAAATGCTTGTGTTCCCAGCTCCAACAGTAATATCTAACTAAATGCTTGTGTTTCTAGCTCCAACAGTGCAGTAATATCTAACTAAATGCTTGTTTCTAGCTCCAACAGTAATATCTAACTAAATGCTTGTGTTTCTAGCTCCAACAGTGCAGTAATATCTAACTAAATGCTTGTGTTTCCAGCTCCAACAGCGCAGTAATATCTAACTAAATGCTTGTGTTCCTAGCTCCAACAGTAATATCTAACTGAATGCTTGTGTTTCTAGCTCCAACAGTGCAGTAATATCTAACTAAATGCTTGTGTTTCTAGCTCCAACAGTGCAGTAATATCTAACTAAATGCTTGTGTTCCCAGCTCCAACAGTAATATCTAACTAAATGCTTGTGTTCCCAGCTCCAACAGTAATATCTAACTAAATGCTCGTGTTTCTAGCTCCAACAGTAATATCTAACTAAATGCTTGTGTTCCCAGCTCCAACAGTGCAGTAATATCTAACTAAATGCTTGTGTTCCCAGCTCCAACAGTGCAGTAATATCTAACTAAATGCTTGTGTTTCTAGCTCCAACAGTAATATCTAACTAAATGCTTGTGTTTCTAGCTCCAACAGTAATATCTAACTAAATGCTTGTGTTCCCAGCTCCAACAGTAATATCTAACTAAATGCTTGTGTTTCTAGCTCCAACAGTAATATCTAACTAAATGCTTGTGTTCCCAGCTCCAACAGTAATATCTAACTAAATGCTTGTGTTTCTAGCTCCAACAGTAATATCTAACTAAATGCTTGTGTTCCCAGCTCCAACAGTAGTATCTAACTAAATGCTTGTGTTCCCAGCTCCAACAGTAATATCTAACTAAATGCTTGTGTTTCTAGCTCCAACAGTGCAGTAATATCTAACTAAATGCTTGTGTTTCTAGCTCCAACAGTAATATCTAACTAAATGCTTGTGTTTCTAGCTCCAACAGTGCAGTAATATCTAACTAAATGCTTGTGTTTCTAGCTCCAACAGTGCAGTAATATCTAACTAAATGCTTGTGTTCCCAGCTCCAACAGTAATATCTAACTAAATGCTTGTGTTTCTAGCTCCAACAGTGCAGTAATATCTAACTAAATGCTTGTGTTTCTAGCTCCAACAGTAATATCTAACTAAATGCTTGTGTTTCTAGCTCCAACAGTAATATCAGAATATAATACAGTATATACATAGTAGAATATATTACAGTATATACATAGTAGAATAGAATACAGTATATACATAGTAGAATATAATACAGTATATACATAGTAGAATATATTACAGTATATACATAGTAGAATATATTACAGTATATACATAGTAGAATATATTACAGTATATACATAGTAGAATATATTACAGTATATACATAGTAGAATATATTACAGTATATACATAGTAGAATATAATACAGTATATACATAGTAGAATATAATACAGTATATACATAGTAGAATATAATACAGTATATACATAGTAGAATATATTACAGTATATACATAGTAGAATATAATACAGTATATACATAGTAGAATATAATACAGTATATACATAGTAGAATATAATACAGTATATACATAGTAGAATATAATACAGTATATACATAGTAGAATATAATACAGTATATACATAGTAGAATATATTACAGTATATACATAGTAGAATATAATACAGTATATACATAGTAGAATATAATACAGTATATACATAGTAGAATATAATACAGTATATACATAGTAGAATATAATACAGTATATACATAGTAGAATATAATACAGTATATACATAGTAGAATATATTACAGTATATACATAGTAGAATATAATACAGTATATACATAGTAGAATATAATACAGTATATACATAGTAGAATATAATACAGTATATACATAGTAGAATATAATACAGTATATACATAGTAGAATATATTACAGTATATACATAGTAGAATATAATACAGTATATACATAGTAGAATATAATACAGTATATACATAGTAGAATATAATACAGTATATACATAGTAGAATATATTACAGTATATACATAGTAGAATATAATACAGTATATACATAGTAGAATATATTACAGTATATACATAGTAGAATATAATACAGTATATACATAGTAGAATATATTACAGTATATACATAGTAGAATATATTACAGTATATACATAGTAGAATATAATACAGTATATACATAGTAGAATATATTACAGTATATACATAGTAGAATATAATACAGTATATACATAGTAGAATATAATACAGTATATACATAGTAGAATATAATACAGTATATACATAGTAGAATATATTACAGTATATACATAGTAGAATATAATACAGTATATACATAGTAGAATATATTACAGTATATACATAGTAGAATATAATACAGTATATACATAGTAGAATATATTACAGTATATACATAGTAGAATATATTACAGTATATACATAGTAGAATATAATACAGTATATACATAGTAGAATATAATACAGTATATACATAGTAGAATATATTACAGTATATACATAGCAGAATATATTACAGTATATACATAGTAGAATATAATACAGTATATACATAGTAGAATATAATACAGTATATACATAGTAGAATATATTACAGTATATACATAGTAGAATATAATACAGTATACACATAGTAGAATATATTACAGTATATACATAGTAGAATATAATAGAGTTTCCTAGGGAACAGGTCGGGTGTTATTCAGCTCCAGAGTTTCCTAGGGAACAGGCCGGGTGTAATTCAGCTCCAGAGTTTCCTAGGGAACAGGCCGGGTGTTATCCAGCTCCAGAGTTTCCTAGGGAACAGGCCGGGTGTCATCCAGCTCCAGAGTTTCCTAGGGAACAGGCCGGGTGTCATCCAGCTCCAGAGTTTCCTAGGGAACAGGCCGGGTGTAGTTAAACTCCAGAGTTTCCTAGGGAACAGGCCGGGTGTTATTCAGCTCCAGAGTTTCCTAGGGAACAGCCCGGGTGTAATTCAGCTCCAGAGTTTCCTAGGGAACAGGCCGGGTGTAATTCAGCCCCAGAGTTTCCTAGGGAACAGGCCGGGTGTCATCCAGCTCCAGAGTTTCCTAGGGAACAGGCCGGGTGTTATTCAGCTCCAGAGTTTCCTAGGGAACAGGCCGGGTGTCATCCAGCCCCAGAGTTTCCTAGGGAACAGGCCGGGTGTTATCCAGCTCCAGAGTTTCCAAGGGAACAGGCCGGGTGTTATCCAGCTCCAGAGTTTCCAAGGGAACAGGCCGGGTGTAATTCAGCTCCAGAGTTTCCTAGGGAACAGGCCGGGTGTTATCCAGCCCCAGAGTTTCCTAGGGAACAGGCCGGGTGTTATCCAGCTCCAGAGTTTCCTAGGGAACAGGCCGGGTGTTATCCAGCTCCAGAGTTTCCTAGGGAACAGGCCGGGTGTTATTCAGCTCCAGAGTTTCCTAGGGAACAGGCCGGGTGTTATCCAGCCCCAGAGTTTCCTAGGGAACAGGCCGGGTGTAATTCAGCTCCAGAGTTTCCTAGGGAACAGGCCGGGTGTAATTCAGCTCCAGAGTTTCCTAGGGAACAGGCCGGGTGTAATTCAACCCCAGAGTGTCCTAGGGAACAGGCCGGGTGTTATTCAGCTCCAGAGTTTCCTAGGGAACAGGCCGGGTGTTATTCAGCTCCAGAGTTTCCTAGGGAACAGGCCGGGTGTCATCCAGCTCCAGAGTTTCCTAGGGAACAGGCCGGGTGTTATTCAGCCCCAGAGTTTCCTAGGGAACAGGCCGGGTGTCATCCAGCTCCAGAGTTTCCTAGGGAACAGGCCGGGTGTTATCCAGCTCCAGAGTTTCCTAGGGAACAGGCCGGGTGTCATCCAGCTCCAGAGTTTCCTAGGGAACAGGCCGGGTGTTATCCAGCCCCAGAGTTTCCTAGGGAACAGGCCGGGTGTTATCCAGCCCCAGAGTTTCCTAGGGAACAGGCCGGGTGTTATTCAGCTCCAGATTTTCCTAGGGAACAGGCCGGGTGTTATTCAGCCCCAGAGTTTCCTAGGGAACAGGCCGGGTGTTATCCAGCTCCAGAGTTTCCTAGGGAACAGGCCGGGTGTCATCCAGCTCCAGAGTTTCCTAGGGAACAGGCCGGGTGTTATTCAGCTCCAGAGTTTCCTAGGGAACAGGCCGGGTGTCATCCAGTTCCAGAGTTTCCTAGGGAACAGGCCGGGTGTCATCCAGCCCCAGAGTTTCCTAGGGAACAGGCCGGGTGTTATCCAGCTCCAGAGTTTCCTAGGGAACAGGCCGGGTGTTATCCAGCTCCAGAGTTTCCTAGGGAACAGGCCGGGTGTTATTCAGCTCCAGAGTTTCCTAGGGAACAGGCCGGGTGTTATCCAGCTCCAGAGTTTCCTAGGGAACAGGCCGGGTGTTATAAAGTTAGGGTTCATAAAGTCTGACTGACTGAAGAGCAGCCCCCCGAGGCTGAGACGAACTTTACGTTCTTGACCACCCGATCGGCAGTTTTCCAAAACGCTGCCAGACACCAGGAATTCCACACGGGGGGTTGTACGCCCAGGGTAACACTACACCAGAAGGGTTGAAGCCGTCGGGGTGGGGAGCCCAGGGTTTGTACGCCCAGGGTAACACTACACCAGAAGGGTTGAAGCCGGGGTGGGGAGCCCAGGGTTTGTACGCCCAGGGTAACACTACACCAGAAGGGTTGAAGCCGGGGTGGGGAGCCCAGGGTTTGTACGCCCAGGGTAACACTACACCAGAAGGGTTGTAGCCGGGGTGGGGAGCCCAGGGTTTGTACGCCCAGGGTAACACTACACCAGAAGGGTTGAAGCCGGGTGGGGAGCCCAGGGTTTGTACGCCCAGGGTAACACTACACCAGAAGGGTTGAAGCCGTCGGGTGGGGAGCCCAGGGTTTGTACGCCCAGGGTAACACTACACCAGAAGGGTTGAAGCCGGGGTGGGGAGCCCAGGGTTTGTACGCCCAGGGTAACACTACACCAGAAGGGTTGAAGCCGTCGGGGTGGGGAGCCCAGGGTTTGTACGCCCAGGGTAACACTACACCAGAAGGGTTGAAGCCGGGGTGGGGAGCCCAGGGTTTGTACGCCCAGGGTAACACTACACCAGAAGGGTTGAAGCCGGGGTGGGGAGCCCAGGGTTTGTACGCCCAGGGTAACACTACACCAGAAGGGTTGAAGCCGTCGGGGTGGGGAGAACGAGCAGGGTATAGAAAACACACACACACACACAGACAGGAGAAATCCGAGAGTCCTCTTTAACTACAGAATGAATTAAATCGACCCGAACGAGTTACTCACCTGAGGGCTTCCTGTCCAGCCCTCTTCTTCTGCCTCAGCGTTACCACCACCCCGCCGTACCCCGGAGGTGAACCGGCCCGTTCCGACCCCGTAGACGCTGACGTGGTACAGTCCGACCCGTCCTGGTCCGACCCCTTGGAGGTGGCATCTCCCAAGGAGGAGACGGGCAGGTCCAGTCCAGCCCCGGGGTTCTGGTAGTGTGGGGAACCCAGGCCGTAGACCCCCTGGATCGACAGCATGGCCTGGGGCTCCTGGCTGACCACCGGTGGGAGGGGTAGAGAGCCGGGCTGCAGCCCAGAAGCAGGTAGCGTGTCTGTGGGAGAAGAGTTGGACAGGAAGCCTTCGGCCTGAGACATGCAGCAGGCCGTGTCCATGTGGACCAACAACTCAGGGTCAGGAACTCTCTGTCCTGTCTCGGCACCTCTCTGTCCTGTCTCAGCCCCTCTCTGTCCTGTCTCAGCCCCTCTCTGTCCTGTCTCAGTACCTCTCTGTCCTGTCTCGGCCCCTCTCTGTCCTGTCTCAGTCCCTCTATGTCCTGTCTCGGCCCCTCTCTCCTCTGTCTCGGCACCTCTCTGTCCTGTCTCGGTCCCTCTCTGTCCTGTCTCGGTCCCTCTCTGTCCTGTCTCGGTCCCTCTCTGTCCTGTCTCAGCCCCTCTCTCCTCTGTCTCAGTACCTCTCTGTCCTGTCTCAGCCCCTCTCTCCTCTGTCTCAGCCCCTCTCTCCTCTGTCTCAGTACCTCTCTGTCCTGTCTCAGCACCTCTCTGTCCTGTCTCAGCCCCTCTCTGTCCTGTCTCAGCACCTCTCTGTCCTGTCTCAGCCCCTCTCTGTCCTGTCTCAGCACCTCTCTCCTCTGTCTCAGCCCCTCTCTCCTCTGTCTCAGTACCTCTCTCCTCTGTCTCAGCCCCTCTCTGTCCTGTCTCAGTCCCTCTCTCCTCTGTCTCAGTCCCTCTCTCCTCTGTCTCAGCCCCTCTCTGTCCTGTCTCAGCCCCTCTCTGTCCTGTCTCAGCCCCTCTCTGTCCTGTCTCAGCCCCTCTCTGTCCTGTCTCAGCCCCTCTCTGTCCTGTCTCAGCCCCTCTCTGTCCTGTCTCAGCCCCTCTCTCCCCTGTCTCAGCCCCTCTCTGTCCTGTCTCAGCCCCTCTCTCAAACCCTCCTTCGTTCTCACCCTCTCCCCCTTCCTCAGTCTCCAGCAGAAAAACAGGGGTCTGGTCTCCTTCCTCCTGTCCTTCCTCCTCCTCCTCTTCCTCTCCTCCACTCCTGTCACTACTAAAGCTGTCCTTATTCTCCTCAGAGCTTTCTTGGTCCTGTGTCTCCACGGTCAGATCAGAGAGTGACGACTCCAGCCTCTCGTCCCCAGCCAGGGCGTCGCTCTGCGGGGCAGAGTTATCAGGACAGAGAGGGTACACCTCTGGAAGGTCTGGCTCGGGGCAAAGCGCGACGGAAGGGGTGTGTATAAGACGCGAGCGTCGGTCCGTCCCCGTCGCGTGGTTTAGAGAACAGAAGATTCTTCCCAGCGCCGCTACCTCCTCTTCTTCCTCCCCGAGCTCCTCCTCGAACAGGAAGTTGACGACGTTCTGTTTCCTGCGTAGAGCTCGGTCCAAGCGGCGGGTGTACAGGTAACACAGATCCCCCCGGAAACACCTCTCCGTGTGAGCGAGAAGTTCCACCGCGGCCGTAGAACCACTCCTCGCATAACTCCGTCATGTTCTTCAGACGTTTGGCGAAACATTTCGCGGTTTCCCTTTCATCAGCTGAGGGGTGTAAGACTGTCTCCTCCTCCTCCTCTCTCCTCCTCCTCCTCCTCGCCGCCGGGGTCGGAACCAGGAGGCGAGGAGTCTCTGTGTTTGCGGGACTCGGTGACGCAGTGTTGGCAGTGTGCTGCGTGGGGGTCTCGGCGGGGGCGGAGAAGGTACGAGGTGATCTGTCTCAGCAGGTCTCGGTGCTCGAAGATACTCTTCTCCATCGCTGCAAGCTCATTGGCCTTGTCCACCGCGTGGGCGGAGTAACAGCCCTGAGGCCCCGCCTCGCGCTGAAGCCCTTCCTCTGTCTGCAGAACGGACCGCGTGTACCTGGCAGGAAGGGGCACGACGGGAAGTTACAACAGATTGTAGCAGTAGTAGTGTGTGTGTGTGTCAGAGTGTGTGTGTGTGTTAGAGTGTGTCTGCAGAACGGACCGCGTGTACCTGGCAGGAAGGGGCACGACGGGAAGTTACAACAGATTGCAGCAGTAGTAGTGTGTGTGTGTGTGTCAGAGTGTGTGTGTAAGTGTGTGTGTTAGTGTGTGTGTGTCAGAGTGAGTGTGTGTGTGTCTGTGTGTGTCTGTGTGTCAGAGTGTGTGTGTGTGTGTGTCAGTGTGTGTGTGTCAGTGTGAGTGTGTGTGTGTGTCTGTGTGTCAGAGTGTGTGTGTGTGTGTGTGTGTCAGTGTGTGTGTGTGTGTGTGTGTGTCAGAGTGTGTGTGTGTGTCAGAGTGAGTGTGTGTGTGTGTGTGTGTATAGTGTGTGTGTGTCAGAGTGTGTGTGTGTGTGTGTAAGTGTGTGTGTTAGTGTGTGTGTGTCAGAGTGAGTGTGTGTGTGTCTGTGTGTGTCTGTGTGTCAGAGTGTGTGTGTGTGTGTCAGTGTGTGTGTGTCAGTGTGAGTGTGTGTGTGTGTCAGAGTGTGTGGTGTCAGAGAGTGTGTGTGTGTGTGTGTGTCTGTGTGTCAGAGTGTGTGTGTGTGTGTGTCAGTGTGAGTGTGTGTGTGTGTCAGACTGTGTGTGTGTGTGTGTGTCAGAGTGTGTGTGTCTCAGAGTGTGTCTCAGAGTGTGTGTGTGTGTGTGTCAGAGTGTGTGTGTGTGTCAGAGTGAGTGTGTGTGTGTGTGTGTATAGTGTGTGTGTGTCAGAGTGTGTGTGTGTGTTAGAGTGTGTCTGCAGAACGGACCGCGTGTACCTGGCAGGAAGGGGCACGACGGGAAGTTACAACAGATTGTAGCAGTAGTAGTGTGTGTGTCAGAGTGTGTGTGTGTGTGTGTCTGTGTGTGTGTGTGTGTGTGTGTGTGTCAGAGTGTGTGTGTGTGTTAGAGTGTGTGTGTGTGTCAGAGTGTGTCAGAGTGTGTGTGTCAGACTGAGTGTGTGTGTGTCTGTGTGTGTGTGTGTCAGAGTGTGAGTGTGTGTGTGTGTCAGAGTGTGTGTGTGTGTGTCAGAGTGTGAGTGTGTGTCAGAGTGAGTGTGTGTATCTCTCCTCTTACTCCAGGTCTCGTAGCTTCCTCTGCAGCTCGCGGGCGAAGGCCCGTCGGTTTCCGGTCTTCAGGAGCTCGGAGGCTCGTGAGAAGCGGAGCGACAGCTCCTGGAACTGCTGCATGATCTTCCTCTCGTCGGCGGAGACGTACGCCATGCAGAACGGGCGGACGAAACCCCGGGCCTCCAGGTCGTACAGAGTCAGGTGGTGGACGTAGGCGAACGCTCCTTCCTTAGAGTCGCCCAGCACCACACGGGGAGTCCTCCACAAAACTACAAGGGGAGCAGTCAGGGTGGAGTAGAGCAGAAATATTATACAGTCAGGGTGGAGTAGAGCAGAAATATTATACAATCAGGGTGGAGTAGAGCAGAAATATTATACAGTCAGGGTGGAGTAGAGCAGAAATATTACACAGTCAGGGTGGAGTAGAGCAGAAATATAATACAGTCAGGGTGGAGTAGAGCAGAAATATTATACAATCAGGGTGGAGTAGAGCAGAAATATTATACAATCAGGGTGGAGTAGAGCAGAAATATTATACAGTCAGGGTGGAGTAGAGCAGAAATATAATACAGTCAGGGTGGAGTAGAGCAGAAATATTATACAGTCAGGGTGGAGTAGAGCAGAAATATTATACAATCAGGGTGGAGTAGAGCAGAAATATTATACAGTCAGGGTGGAGTAGAGCAGAAATATTATACAGTCAGGGTGGAGTAGAGCAGAAATATTATACAGTCAGGGTGGAGTAGAGCAGAAATATTATACAGTCAGGGTGGAGTAGAGCAGAAATATTATACAGTCAGGGTGGAGTAGAGCAGAAATATTATACAGTCAGGGTGGAGTAGAGCAGAAATATTATACAGTCAGGGTGGAGTAGAGCAGAAATATTATACAGTCAGGGTGGAGTAGAGCAGAAATATTATACAATCAGGGTGGAGTAGAGCAGAAATATTATACAATCAGGGTGGAGTAGAGCAGAAATATTATACAGTCAGGGTGGAGTAGAGCAGAAATATTATACAGTCAGGGTGGAGTAGAGCAGAAATATTATACAGTCAGGGTGGAGTAGAGCAGAAATATTATACAGTCAGGGTGGAGTAGAGCAGAAATATTATACAGTCAGGGTGGAGTAGAGCAGAAATATAATACAATCAGGGTGGAGTAGAGCAGAAATATAATACAATCAGGGTGGAGTAGAGCAGAAATATAATACAATCAGGGTGGAGTAGAGCAGAAATATAATACAATCAGGGTGGAGTAGAGCAATAATATAATACAATCAGGGTGGAGTAGAGCAGAAATATAATACAATCAGGGTGGAGTAGAGCAGAAATATAATACAATCAGGGTGGAGTAGAGCAGAAATATTATACAATCAGGGTGGAGTAGAGCAATAATATAATACAATCAGGGTGGAGTAGAGCAGAAATATAATACAATCAGGGTGGAGTAGAGCAGAAATATTATACAATCATGGTGGAGTAGAGCAGAAATATAATACAATCAGGGTGAAGTAGAGCAGAAATATTATACAATCAGGGTGGAGTAGAGCAGAAATATAATACAATCAGGGTGGAGTAGAGCAGAAATATTATACAATCAGGGTGGAGTAGAGCAGAAATATTATACAATCAGGGTGGAGTAGAGCAGAAATATTATACAATTAGGGTGGAGTAGAGCAATAATATAATACAATCAGGGTGGAGTAGAGCAGAAATATAATACAATCAGGGTGGAGTAGAGCAGAAATATAATACAATCAGGGTGGAGTAGAGCAGAAATATTATACAATCAGGGTGGAGTAGAGCAGAAATATAATACAATCAGGGTGGAGTAGAGCAGAAATATAATACAATCAGGGTGGAGTAGAGCAGAAATATTATACAATCAGGGTGGAGTAGAGCAGAAATATAATACAATTAGGGTGGAGTAGAGCAGAAATATTATACAATCAGGGTGGAGTAGAGCAGAAATATTATACAATCAGGGTGGAGTAGAGCAGAAATATAATACAATTAGGGTGGAGTAGAGCAGAAATATAATACAATCAGGGTGGAGTAGAGCAGAAATATAATACAATCAGGGTGGAGTAGAGCAGAAATATAATACAATCAGGGTGGAGTAGAGCAGAAATATTATACAATCAGGGTGGAGTAGAGCAGAAATATAATACAATCAGGGTGGAGTAGAGCAGAAATATAATACAATCAGGGTGGAGTAGAGCAGAAATATTATACAATCAGGGTGGAGTAGAGCAGAAATATAATACAATTAGGGTGGAGTAGAGCAGAAATATTATACAATCAGGGTGGAGTAGAGCAGAAATATTATACAATCAGGGTGGAGTAGAGCAGAAATATAATACAATCAGGGTGGAGTAGAGCAGAAATATAATACAATCAGGGTGGAGTAGAGCAGAAATATAATACAATCAGGGTGGAGTAGAGCAGAAATATTATACAGTCAGGGTGGAGTAGAGCAGAAATATTATACAATCAGGGTGGAGTAGAGCAGAAATATTATACAGTCAGGGTGGAGTAGAGCAGAAATATTATACAATAGAACAGAAAACCATTACAGGAGAAGAGAAAATAATAGAATTAGAGTAGAATAATATAATGAGTAGAATATAATAGAATGTAACAGAAACTATTTAGAGTAGAATATAATAGAATTAGAGTATAATAATATAATGAGTAGAATATAATAGAATGTAACAGAAACTATTTAGAGTAGAAAATAATAGAATTAGTGTAGAATAATATAATGAGTAGAATATAATAGAATGTAACAGAAACTATTTAGAGTAGAAAATAATAGAATTAGTGTAGAATAATATAATGAGTAGAATATAATAGAATGTAACAGAAACTATTTAGAGTAGAAAATAATAGAATTAGTGTAGAATAATATAATGAGTAGAATATAATAGAATGTAACAATCTGTAGAATTACAGTATAATATAATAGAAAATAATTAGGACAGAATAGAATGAGTAGAAAATAACAGAATGTAACAGAAACTATTTAGAGTAGAAAATAATAGAATTAGAGTAGAATATAATAGAATAAGAAAAAATATAGTAGTATATAATATAAAACAGAACAGAATAGAATTAGAGTAGAATATAATAGAATGTAACAGAAACTATTTAGAGTAGAAAATAATAGAATTAGAGTATAATAATATAATGAGTAGAATATAATAGAATGTAACAGAAACTATTTAGAGTAGAATATAATAGAATTAGAGTATAATAATATAATGAGTAGAATATAATAGAATGTAACAGAAACTATTTAGAGTAGAATATAATAGAATTAGAGTATAATAATATAATGAGTAGAATATAATAGAATGTAACAATCTATTTAGAGTAGAAAATAATAGAATTAGAGTAGAATATAATAGAATAACAAAAAATATAGTAGTATATAATATAAAACAGAACAGAATAGAATTACAGTAGAATATAATAGAATGTAACAAAATAATTAGAGTACAATACAATAGGATATCATTAGAATACAATAAAACATACAATAAGATATCATTAGAGTAGAATACAAATACAGTAGAGTACAATACATATACAATAGGATATCATTAGAGTACAATAAAACATACAATAAGATATCATTAGAGTAGAGTACAATACATATACAATAGTATATCATTAGAGTAGAATAAAACATACAATAAGATATCATTAGAGTAGAATAAAACATACAATAAGATATCATTAGAGTAGAATACAATAGGATATCATTAGAGTAGAATAAAACATACAATAGGATATCATTAGAGTAGAATAAAACATAAAATAGGATATCATTAGAGTACAATACAATAGGATATCATTAGAGTACAATACAATAGGATATCATTAGAGTAGAGTACAATAAAACATACAATAGGATATCATTAGAGTACAATACAACAGACAGTAGGACAGCTACCTGAGTCGTGGGTATCCGCTGCCGGTAGGGTGCCCTACGAACGAGGCCTTGGTAGAGTACAATAGGATATCATTAGAGTAGAATACAACAGACAGTAGGACAGCTACCTGAGTCGTGGGTATCCGCTGCCGGTAGGGTGCCCTACGAACGAGGCCTTGGTAGAGTACAATAGGATATCATTAGAGTAGAATACAACAGACAGTAGGACAGCTACCTGAGTCGTGGGTATCCGCTGCCGGTAGGGTGCCCTACGAACGAGGCCTTGGTAGAGTACAATAGGATATCATTAGAGTAGAATACAACAGACAGTAGGACAGCTACCTGAGTCGTGGGTATCCGCTGCCGGTAGGGTGCCCTACGAACGAGGCCTTGGTAGAGTACAATAGGATATCATTAGAGTAGAATACAACAGACAGTAGGACAGCTACCTGAGTCGTGGGTATCCGCTGCCGGTAGGGTGCCCTACGAACGAGGCCTTGGTAGAGTACAATAGGATATCATTAGAGTAGAATACAACAGACAGTAGGACAGCTACCTGAGTCGTGGGTATCCGCTGCCGGTAGGGTGCCCTACGAACGAGGCCTTGGTAGAGTACAATAGGATATCATTAGAGTAGAATACAACAGACAGTAGGACAGCTACCTGAGTCGTGGGTATCCGCTGCCGGTAGGGTGCCCTACGAACGAGGCCTTGGTAGAGTACAATAGGATATCATTAGAGTAGAATACAACAGACAGTAGGACAGCTACCTGAGTCGTGGGTATCCGCTGCCGGTAGGGGTGCCCTACGAACGAGGCCTTGGTAGAGTACAATAGGATATCATTAGAGTAGAATACAACAGACAGTAGGACAGCTACCTGAGTCGTGGGTATCCGCTGCCGGTAGGGTGCCCTACGAACGAGGCCTTGGTAGAGTACAATAGGATATCATTAGAGTAGAATACAACAGACAGTAGGACAGCTACCTGAGTCGTGGGTATCCGCTGCCGGTAGGGTGCCCTACGAACGAGGCCTGGTAGTCAACAGACATGATCCTCAGACTGAAGTAGTTCAGGTCAAAGGTCCCGAACACTTTTGGGTCATCAGGTATGGTGAGCAGAGGCTGGGGGCCCACCTGGAGGAGAGGAAAACACACAAGGTGAGCTCATCACACACACACACACACACACACACACACACACACACACACGCACGGTACCGACCTGCTCGGAGAACTCTGATATGAGGATGAAGTCCTTAGTGAACTTGGCGTACGAGGTCTTGGCCCAGGGGTTAGCGTTGTTGTTCGATGGGAACAGAGGGACAGAGAATTCCTCTGGTACCACCCGGGGGTCGGGGTACCCTACCTCCCCAAAATCATCCTCTTTAGTAAACGTCACCACATCTGGGGCACCAATCATTTTCTCTGGACCGGGCGGGCCGGGGGTCAGCTATGACATCAGAGGAAGTCCATCCACTAGGCTAGCTGTCTGTCTGTCTGTCTGTCTGCCTGTCTGTCTGCCTGATAGCCAGTCTGTCTGTCTGTCGGTCTGTATCCCTCTACTGGCTGGGAGTAACAGTCCATGACACTGACGGTTGTCTCTGTCCCCGCATCAACATGACATCTGACCAAAGTCTGTCTGTCTGTTATACCTGTCTGTCTGTCTGTCACCGCTGTAATATAAACAATAACACTTAACACCGGGGACTATCTATCTGGCTCGGTCCCCCGGCTCCGTCCCCCGTACAGTACCGACGTCAGACGATGCAAAACGGAACACGACCGTATCCCGACCCCCCCCATCAATGACACATTGCTCGTCCGGGAATCGTGCACCGTTACCGGGTAATATCGGCAGTGGGAACGTCATGTACTGGTATATATAAAAGTCCCAGTAGTTAATACAGTGAAAGTATTTGATGTAAAATGTACATCATGACCGTTGCCATATTTACTCCGCTGGTACTAACCACCTGACCAGCTCACATAAGGAAGTAGCTAGCTGTCCTAAAATTACAAACCCCCCTAATGTTACACATTCAACATAATTTAAAATTATAAATCACAATTTCAATCTTGAAAATAGATACTTCACGTAGTATTTTGGCGTAAAATTAAAGGACATCGAATAAAAAAAAAAATATTCACACGAACAGGACGTGTTTTTACGACCGTTGTTTTTACGACCGTTGTTTTTACGACAGCTGTTTTACGATAGTTGTTTTACGACAGTAGTTTTTACGACAGTTGTTGACAGGCGCGGAATTTGTAAAATCCATAACATCAAATTAGCTGCCGTTTAATCAACCCCTTTCAGTTGTCAAAAAAATAGTTTTAAAAACAACTTATTTATTGGCAGATTGGATCCACGTTACTTCGTACATTGCGGTTAGGTGATTAGGAAAAGTGTTAAAGTTAAGTTTCGGCAACTTCAGGCTTGAAGTTTGACATGACTTAGCTAGCTACTCCCATCAAGCTAACTGACATGTGAGATCTGGACAGTTTTATGAATAAATAACAGTTTGTAACAACAATTCTGGAGATAAATTTGACTAATGTTAGCTTGGTGTTAGTTGACCACGACGTGTTTAATTAACGTTATGACATGTGTAGCTCCAATGCGTCCTGGCTAAGCTAAGCTAGGCTAGGCTAAGCTATGCTGATACACCATCTGACTAGGGCTCTGTTCACATCCGGACGACCGTTAACGTTACGGTTCCAGATCCACAGAGGGTTTCGCGTTACCGGGTATAAGAGGACAGACTCCCCGGGAGACATGATCCGGCGGACTCCGATCAAACGGGTTCTCTGTGTGGCGGAGAAGAATGACGCGGCCAAGTGCATCGCGGACATCATGTCCAACGGCAGAATGAGGAGGGTGAGTCTGTTCATGTGTTGATGGGTTTGGTCTTAGATGTGTGTGAGAGAGATATGGGTTTTATCAGTACATGGGACGATTTGTCTGTTTATTTCAGCTTCCAGTTGTCTTCTCATGACATAATTCTCTCACATCAACAAGGTGTGATTGTCTCTGTTTATCTCAGCTGTCTGTCTATAATAACCTGTCTGTCTGTTTCAGAGTGAGGGTCTGTCTGTCTATAATAACCTGTCTGTCTGTTTCAGAGTGAGGGGCTGTCTGTCTATAATAACCTGTCTGTCTGTTTCAGAGTGAGGGGCTGTCTGTCTGTCTATAATAACCTGTCTGTCTGTTTCAGAGTGAGGGGCTGTCTGTCTATAATAACCTGTCTGTCTGTGTTTCAGAGTGAGGGGCTGTCTGTCTATAATAACCTGTCTGTCTGTTTCAGAGTGAGGGTCTGTCTGTCTGTCTATAATAACCTGTCTGTCTGTTTCAGAGTGAGGGGCTGTCTGTCTGTCTATAATAACCTGTCTGTCTGTTTCAGAGTGAGGGGCTGTCTGTCTATAATAACCTCTCTGTCTGTTTCAGAGTGAGGGGCTGTCTGTCTATAATAACCTGTCTGTCTGTGTTTCAGAGTGAGGGGCTGTCTGTCTATAATAACCTGTCTGTCTGTTTCAGAGTGAGGGGCTGTCTGTCTATAATAACCTGTCTGTCTGTTTCAGAGTGAGGGTCTGTCTGTCTGTCTATAATAACCTGTCTGTCTGTGTTTCAGAGTGAGGGTCTGTCTGTCTATAATAACCTGTCTGTCTGTGTTTCAGAGTGAGGGTCTGTCTGTCTATAATAACCTGTCTGTCTGTGTTTCAGAGTGAGGGTCTGTCTGTCTATAATAACCTGTCTGTCTGTTTCAGAGTGAGGGTCTGTCTGTCTGTCTATAATAACCTGTCTGTCTGTTTCAGAGTGAGGGTCTGTCTGTCTATAATAACCTGTCT
Organism: Salmo salar; assembly: GCF_905237065.1. Lineage (NCBI taxonomy): Eukaryota > Metazoa > Chordata > Actinopteri > Salmoniformes > Salmonidae > Salmo > Salmo salar. Next base: position 104,508 of record NW_025548155.1, read on the forward strand.
GTCTGTGTTTCAGAGTGAGGGTCTGTCTGTCTGTCTATAATAACCTGTCTGTCTGTGTTTCAGAGTGAGGGTCTGTCTGTCTATAATAAACTCTATGAGTTTGAATACAACCTGTTTGGACAGGTAAGTAACATCGTTCAACACTATTGTTCTATTCCAGGTGTATTTTGGGTGGTTGCTCATTCTGTGTGTGTGTGTGTGTGTGTGTGTGTGTGTGTGTGTGTGTGTGTGTGTGTGTGTGTGTGTGTGTGTGTGTCCCTACAGAATGTGACGGTGTGTATGACGTCAGTGTCCGGACATTTGCTGGCGTTGGAGTTTAAGGCTCAGTTCCAGAAATGGTGAGACTGACGACTTCTGTCTTCATACAACACCCCGTATAGTGCTCTCTCTCTCTCTCTCTCTCTCTCTCTCTCTCTCTCTCTCTCTCTCTCTCTCTCTCTCTCTCTCTGTCTCTCTGTCTCTCTGTCTCTCTCTCTCTCTCTCTCTCTCTCTCTCTCTCTCTCTCTCTCTCTCTCTCTCTCTGTCTCTCTCTCTGTCTCTCTCTGTGTGTGTTTAACTGTGTGTGTGTGTGTGTGTGTGTGTGTGTGTGTGTGTGTGTGTGTGTGTGTGTGTGTGTGTGTGTGTGTGTGTGTGTGTGTGTGTGTGTGTGTGTGTGTGTGTGTGTGTGTGTGTGTGTCCAGGCACAGCTGTAATCCTGTCCTGCTGTTTGATGCCGAGGTGGAGAAGTATTGTCCTGAGAACTTTGTTCAGATCAAGGTAGTCTAGTTTTACGAACTGTTACTGTCCTCTGTCTTGAACTGTTACTGTCCTCTGTCTTGAACTGTCCTCTGTCTCGAACTGTTACTGTCCTCTGTCTTGAACTGTCCTCTGTCTTGAACTGTTACTGTCCTCTGTCTTGAAATGTTACTGTCCTCTGTCTCGAACTGTCTTCTGTCCTCTGTCTTGAACTGTTACTGTCCTCTGTCTTGAACTGTTACTGTCCTCTGTCTTGAACTGTCCTCTGTCTTGAACTGTTACTGTCCTCTGTCTTGAACTGTTACTGTCCTCTGTCTCGAAATGTTACTGTCCTCTGTCTTGAACTGTCCTCTGTCTTGAAATGTTACTGTCCTCTGTCTTGAACTGTTACTGTCCTCTGTCTTGAACTGTCCTCTGTCCTCTGTCTTGAACTGTTACTGTCCTCTGTCTTGAAATGTTACTGTCCTCTGTCTTGAACTGTCCTCTGTCTTGAAATGTTACTGTCCTCTGTCTTGAACTGTCCTCTGTCTTGAAATGTTACTGTCCTCTGTCTTGAACTGTTACTGTCCTCTGTCTTGAACTGTTACTGTCCTCTGTCTTGAACTGTCCTCTGTCTTGAACTGTTACTGTCCTCTGTCTTGAACTGTTACTGTCCTCTGTCTTGAACTGTTACTGTCCTCTGTCTTGAACTGTAACTGTCCTCTGTCTTGAAATGTTACTGTCCTCTGTCTTGAACTGTCCTCTGTCTTGAACTGTTACTGTCCTCTGTCTTGAACTGTTACTGTCCTCTGTCTTGAACTGTAACTGTCCTCTGTCTTGAACTGTCCTCTGTCTTGAACTGTTACTGTCCTCTGTCTTGAACTGTTACTGTCCTCTGTCTTGAACTGTAACTGTCCTCTGTCTTGAACTGTTACTGTCCTCTGTCTTGAACTGTTACTGTCCTCTGTCTTGAACTGTAACTGTCCTCTGTCTTGAACTGTCCTCTGTCTTGAACTGTTACTGTCCTCTGTCTTGAACTGTCCTCTGTCTTGAACTGTTACTGTCCTCTGTCTTGAACTGTTACTGTCCTCTGTCTTGAACTGTTACTGTCCTCTGTCTTGAACTGTTACTGTCCTCTGTCTTGAACTGTTACTGTCCTCTGTCTGTTACTGTCCTCTGTCTTGAACTGTTACTGTCCTCTGTCTTGAACTGTCCTCTGTCTTGAACTGTTACTGTCCTCTGTCTTGAACTGTAACTGTCCTCTGTCTTGAACTGTTACTGTCCTCTGTCTTGAACTGTTACTGTCCTCTGTCTTGAACTGTAACTGTCCTCTGTCTTGAACTGTCCTCTGTCTTGAACTGTTACTGTCCTCTGTCTTGAACTGTAACTGTCCTCTGTCTTGAACTGTTACTGTCCTCTGTCTTGAACTGTTACTGTCCTCTGTCTTGAACTGTCCTCTGTCTTGAAATGTTACTGTCCTCTGTCTTGAACTGTTACTGTCCTCTGTCTTGAACTGTCCTCTGTCTTGAACTGTTACTGTCCTCTGTCTTGAAATGTTACTGTCCTCTGTCTTGAACTGTCCTCTGTCTTGAAATGTTACTGTCCTCTGTCTTGAACTGTTACTGTCCTCTGTCTTGAACTGTTACTGTCCTCTGTCTTGAACTGTCCTCTGTCTTGAACTGTTACTGTCCTCTGTCTTGAACTGTTACTGTCCTCTGTCTTGAACTGTTACTGTCCTCTGTCTTGAACTGTTACTGTCCTCTGTCTTGAACTGTTACTGTCCTCTGTCTTGAACTGTTACTGTCCTCTGTCTTGAAATGTTACTGTCCTCTGTCTTGAACTGTCCTCTGTCTTGAACTGTTACTGTCCTCTGTCTTGAACTGTTACTGTCCTCTGTCTTGAACTGTTACTGTCCTCTGTCTTGAACTGTCCTCTGTCTCGAACTGTTACTGTCCTCTGTCTTGAACTGTCCTCTGTCTTGAACTGTTACTGTCCTCTGTCTTGAAATGTTACTGTCCTCTGTCTCGAACTGTCTTCTGTCCTCTGTCTTGAACTGTTACTGTCCTCTGTCTTGAACTGTTACTGTCCTCTGTCTTGAACTGTCCTCTGTCTTGAACTGTTACTGTCCTCTGTCTTGAACTGTTACTGTCCTCTGTCTCGAAATGTTACTGTCCTCTGTCTTGAACTGTCCTCTGTCTTGAAATGTTACTGTCCTCTGTCTTGAACTGTTACTGTCCTCTGTCTTGAACTGTCCTCTGTCCTCTGTCTTGAACTGTTACTGTCCTCTGTCTTGAAATGTTACTGTCCTCTGTCTTGAACTGTCCTCTGTCTTGAAATGTTACTGTCCTCTGTCTTGAACTGTCCTCTGTCTTGAAATGTTACTGTCCTCTGTCTTGAACTGTTACTGTCCTCTGTCTTGAACTGTTACTGTCCTCTGTCTTGAACTGTCCTCTGTCTTGAACTGTTACTGTCCTCTGTCTTGAACTGTTACTGTCCTCTGTCTTGAACTGTTACTGTCCTCTGTCTTGAACTGTAACTGTCCTCTGTCTTGAAATGTTACTGTCCTCTGTCTTGAACTGTCCTCTGTCTTGAACTGTTACTGTCCTCTGTCTTGAACTGTTACTGTCCTCTGTCTTGAACTGTAACTGTCCTCTGTCTTGAACTGTCCTCTGTCTTGAACTGTTACTGTCCTCTGTCTTGAACTGTTACTGTCCTCTGTCTTGAACTGTAACTGTCCTCTGTCTTGAACTGTTACTGTCCTCTGTCTTGAACTGTTACTGTCCTCTGTCTTGAACTGTAACTGTCCTCTGTCTTGAACTGTCCTCTGTCTTGAACTGTTACTGTCCTCTGTCTTGAACTGTCCTCTGTCTTGAACTGTTACTGTCCTCTGTCTTGAACTGTTACTGTCCTCTGTCTTGAACTGTTACTGTCCTCTGTCTTGAACTGTTACTGTCCTCTGTCTTGAACTGTTACTGTCCTCTGTCTGTTACTGTCCTCTGTCTTGAACTGTTACTGTCCTCTGTCTTGAACTGTCCTCTGTCTTGAACTGTTACTGTCCTCTGTCTTGAACTGTAACTGTCCTCTGTCTTGAACTGTTACTGTCCTCTGTCTTGAACTGTTACTGTCCTCTGTCTTGAACTGTAACTGTCCTCTGTCTTGAACTGTCCTCTGTCTTGAACTGTTACTGTCCTCTGTCTTGAACTGTAACTGTCCTCTGTCTTGAACTGTTACTGTCCTCTGTCTTGAACTGTTACTGTCCTCTGTCTTGAACTGTCCTCTGTCTTGAAATGTTACTGTCCTCTGTCTTGAACTGTTACTGTCCTCTGTCTTGAACTGTCCTCTGTCTTGAACTGTTACTGTCCTCTGTCTTGAAATGTTACTGTCCTCTGTCTTGAACTGTCCTCTGTCTTGAAATGTTACTGTCCTCTGTCTTGAACTGTTACTGTCCTCTGTCTTGAACTGTTACTGTCCTCTGTCTTGAACTGTCCTCTGTCTTGAACTGTTACTGTCCTCTGTCTTGAACTGTTACTGTCCTCTGTCTTGAACTGTTACTGTCCTCTGTCTTGAACTGTTACTGTCCTCTGTCTTGAACTGTTACTGTCCTCTGTCTTGAACTGTTACTGTCCTCTGTCTTGAAATGTTACTGTCCTCTGTCTTGAACTGTCCTCTGTCTTGAACTGTTACTGTCCTCTGTCTTGAACTGTTACTGTCCTCTGTCTTGAACTGTTACTGTCCTCTGTCTTGAACTGTTACTGTCCTCTGTCTTGAACTGTTACTGTCCTCTGTCTTGAAATGTTACTGTCCTCTGTCTTAAACTGTCCTCTGTCTTGAACTGTTACTGTCCTCTGTCTTGAACTGTTACTGTCCTCTGTCTTGAACTGTAACTGTCCTCTGTCTTGAACTGTCCTCTGTCTTGAACTGTTACTGTCCTCTGTCTTGAACTGTTACTGTCCTCTGTCTTGAACTGTAACTGTCCTCTGTCTTGAACTGTTACTGTCCTCTGTCTTGAACTGTCCTCTGTCCTCTGTCTTGAACTGTTACTGTCCTCTGTCTTGAACTGTTACTGTCCTCTGTCTTGAACTGTTACTGTCCTCTGTCTTGAACTGTCCTCTGTCCTCTGTCTTGAACTGTTACTGTCCTCTGTCTTGAACTGTTACTGTCCTCTGTCTTGAACTGTCCTCTGTCTTGAACTGTTACTGTCCTCTGTCTTGAACTGTTACTGTCCTCTGTCTTGAACTGTTACTGTCCTCTGTCTTGAACTGTTACTGTCCTCTGTCTTGAACTGTTACTGTCCTCTGTCTTGAAATGTTACTGTCCTCTGTCTTGAACTGTTACTGTTCTCTGTCTTGAACTGTAACTGTCCTCTGTCTTGAACTGTCCTCTGTCTTGAACTGTTACTGTCCTCTGTCTTGAACTGTTACTGTCCTCTGTCTTGAACTGTAACTGTCCTCTGTCTTGAACTGTTACTGTCCTCTGTCTTGAACTGTTACTGTCCTCTGTCTTGAACTGTAACTGTCCTCTGTCTTGAACTGTCCTCTGTCTTGAACTGTTACTGTCCTCTGTCTTGAACTGTCCTCTGTCTTGAACTGTTACTGTCCTCTGTCTTGAACTGTTACTGTCCTCTGTCTTGAACTGTTACTGTCCTCTGTCTTGAACTGTTACTGTCCTCTGTCTGTTACTGTCCTCTGTCTTGAACTGTTACTGTCCTCTGTCTTGAACTGTCCTCTGTCTTGAACTGTTACTGTCCTCTGTCTTGAACTGTAACTGTCCTCTGTCTTGAACTGTTACTGTCCTCTGTCTTGAACTGTTACTGTCCTCTGTCTTGAACTGTAACTGTCCTCTGTCTTGAACTGTCCTCTGTCTTGAACTGTAACTGTCCTCTGTCTTGAACTGTAACTGTCCTCTGTCTTGAACTGTTACTGTCCTCTGTCTTGAACTGTTACTGTCCTCTGTCTTGAACTGTTACTGTCCTCTGTCTTGAACTGTAACTGTCCTCTGTCTTGAACTGTCCTCTGTCTTGAACTGTTACTGTCCTCTGTCTTGAACTGTAACTGTCCTCTGTCTTGAACTGTCCTCTGTCTTGAACTGTTACTGTCCTCTGTCTTGAACTGTCCTCTGTCTTGAAATGTTACTGTCCTCTGTCTTGAACTGTTACTGTCCTCTGTCTTGAACTGTTACTGTCCTCTGTCTTGAACTGTTACTGTCCTCTGTCTTGAACTGTCCTCTGTCTTGAACTGTTACTGTCCTCTGTCTTGAACTGTCCTCTGTCTTGAAATGTTACTGTCCTCTGTCTTGAACTGTTACTGTCCTCTGTCTTGAACTGTTACTGTCCTCTGTCTTGAACTGTCCTCTGTCTCGAACTGTTACTGTCCTCTGTCTTGAACTGTCCTCTGTCTTGAACTGTTACTGTCCTCTGTCTTGAAATGTTACTGTCCTCTGTCTCGAACTGTCTTCTGTCCTCTGTCTTGAACTGTTACTGTCCTCTGTCTTGAACTGTTACTGTCCTCTGTCTTGAACTGTCCTCTGTCTTGAACTGTTACTGTCCTCTGTCTTGAACTGTTACTGTCCTCTGTCTCGAAATGTTACTGTCCTCTGTCTTGAACTGTCCTCTGTCTTGAAATGTTACTGTCCTCTGTCTTGAACTGTTACTGTCCTCTGTCTTGAACTGTCCTCTGTCCTCTGTCTTGAACTGTTACTGTCCTCTGTCTTGAAATGTTACTGTCCTCTGTCTTGAACTGTCCTCTGTCTTGAAATGTTACTGTCCTCTGTCTTGAACTGTCCTCTGTCTTGAAATGTTACTGTCCTCTGTCTTGAACTGTTACTGTCCTCTGTCTTGAACTGTTACTGTCCTCTGTCTTGAACTGTCCTCTGTCTTGAACTGTTACTGTCCTCTGTCTTGAACTGTTACTGTCCTCTGTCTTGAACTGTTACTGTCCTCTGTCTTGAACTGTAACTGTCCTCTGTCTTGAAATGTTACTGTCCTCTGTCTTGAACTGTCCTCTGTCTTGAACTGTTACTGTCCTCTGTCTTGAACTGTTACTGTCCTCTGTCTTGAACTGTAACTGTCCTCTGTCTTGAACTGTCCTCTGTCTTGAACTGTTACTGTCCTCTGTCTTGAACTGTTACTGTCCTCTGTCTTGAACTGTAACTGTCCTCTGTCTTGAACTGTTACTGTCCTCTGTCTTGAACTGTTACTGTCCTCTGTCTTGAACTGTAACTGTCCTCTGTCTTGAACTGTCCTCTGTCTTGAACTGTTACTGTCCTCTGTCTTGAACTGTCCTCTGTCTTGAACTGTTACTGTCCTCTGTCTTGAACTGTTACTGTCCTCTGTCTTGAACTGTTACTGTACTCTGTCTTGAACTGTTACTGTCCTCTGTCTTGAACTGTTACTGTCCTCTGTCTGTTACTGTCCTCTGTCTTGAACTGTTACTGTCCTCTGTCTTGAACTGTCCTCTGTCTTGAACTGTTACTGTCCTCTGTCTTGAACTGTAACTGTCCTCTGTCTTGAACTGTTACTGTCCTCTGTCTTGAACTGTTACTGTCCTCTGTCTTGAACTGTAACTGTCCTCTGTCTTGAACTGTCCTCTGTCTTGAACTGTTACTGTCCTCTGTCTTGAACTGTCCTCTGTCTTGAACTGTTACTGTCCTCTGTCTTGAACTGTAACTGTCCTCTGTCTTGAACTGTTACTGTCCTCTGTCTTGAACTGTTACTGTCCTCTGTCTTGAACTGTAACTGTCCTCTGTCTTGAACTGTCCTCTGTCTTGAACTGTTACTGTCCTCTGTCTTGAACTGTAACTGTCCTCTGTCTTGAACTGTAACTGTCCTCTGTCTTGAACTGTTACTGTCCTCTGTCTTGAACTGTTACTGTCCTCTGTCTTGAACTGTTACTGTCCTCTGTCTTGAACTGTAACTGTCCTCTGTCTTGAACTGTCCTCTGTCTTGAACTGTTACTGTCCTCTGTCTTGAACTGTAACTGTCCTCTGTCTTGAACTGTAACTGTCCTCTGTCTTGAACTGTTACTGTCCTCTGTCTTGAACTGTTACTGTCCTCTGTCTTGAACTGTTACTGTCCTCTGTCTTGAACTGTAACTGTCCTCTGTCTTGAACTGTCCTCTGTCTTGAACTGTTACTGTCCTCTGTCTTGAACTGTTACTGTCCTCTGTCTTGAACTGTTACTGTCCTCTGTCTTGAACTGTTACTGTCCTCTGTCTTGAACTGTTACTGTCCTCTGTCTTGAACTGTTACTGTCCTCTGTCTTGAACTGTTACTGTCCTCTGTC
>NW_025548155.1:122500-152500 GCF_905237065.1 Salmo salar
CTGTCTGTCTAGTGGTCTACCAGATCTGTATGGAGGTAGGAGGGGGGGTCTGTCTGTCTAGTGGTCTACCAGATCTGTATGGAGGTAGGAGGGGGGCTGTCTGTCTGTCTAGTGGTCTACCAGATCTGTATGGAGGTAGGAGGGGGTCTGTCTGTCTAGTGGTCTACCAGATCTGTATGGAGGTAGGAGGGGGGTCTGTCTGTCTAGTGGTCTACCAGATCTGTATGGAGGTAGGAGGGGGGTCTGTCTGTCTAGTGGTCTACCAGATCTGTATGGAGGTAGGAGGGGGTCTGTCTGTCTAGTGGTCTACCAGATCTGTATGGAGGTAGGAGGGGGTCTGTCTGTCTAGTGGTCTACCAGATCTGTATGGAGGTAGGAGGGGGTCTGTCTGTCTAGTGGTCTACCAGATCTGTATGGAGGTAGGAGGGGGTCTGTCTGTCTAGTGGTCTACCAGATCTGTATGGAGGTAGGAGGGGGGTCTGTCTGTCTAGTGGTCTACCAGATCTGTATGGAGGTAGGAGGGGGGTCTGTCTGTCTAGTGGTCTACCAGATCTGTATGGAGGTAGGAGGGGGGTCTGTCTGTCTAGTGGTCTACCAGATCTGTATGGAGGTAGGAGGGGGGTCTGTCTGTCTGTCTAGTGGTCTACCAGATCTGTATGGAGGTAGGAGGGGGGTCTGTCTGTCTAGTGGTCTACCAGATCTGTATGGAGGTAGGAGGGGGGTCTGTCTGTCTAGTGGTCTACCAGATCTGTATGGAGGTAGGAGGGGGTCTGTCTGTCTAGTGGTCTACCAGATCTGTATGGAGGTAGGAGGGGGGTCTGTCTGTCTAGTGGTCTACCAGATCTGTATGGAGGTAGGAGGGGGGGTCTGTCTGTCTAGTGGTCTACCAGATCTGTATGGAGGTAGGAGGGGTTGTCTGTCTGTCTAGTGGTCTACCAGATCTGTATGGAGGTAGGAGGGGGTCTGTCTGTCTAGTGGTCTACCAGATCTGTATGGAGGTAGGAGGGGGGTCTGTCTGTCTAGTGGTCTACCAGATCTGTATGGAGGTAGGAGGGGGGTCTGTCTGTCTAGTGGTCTACCAGATCTGTATGGAGGTAGGAGGGGGTCTGTCTGTCTAGTGGTCTACCAGATCTGTATGGAGGTAGGAGGGGGTCTGTCTGTCTGTCTAGTGGTCTACCAGATCTGTATGGAGGTAGGAGGGGGGTCTGTCTGTCTAGTGGTCTACCAGATCTGTATGGAGGTAGGAGGGGGTCTGTCTGTCGTAGTGGTCTACCAGATCTGTATGGAGGTAGGAGGGGGGTCTGTCTGTCTAGTGGTCTACCAGATCTGTATGGAGGTAGGAGGGGGTCTGTCTGTCTGTCTAGTGGTCTACCAGATCTGTATGGAGGTAGGAGGGGGGTCTGTCTGTCTAGTGGTCTACCAGATCTGTATGGAGGTAGGAGGGGGTCTGTCTGTCTAGTGGTCTACCAGATCTGTATGGAGGTAGGAGGGGGTCTGTCTGTCTAGTGGTCTACCAGATCTGTATGGAGGTAGGAGGGGGTCTGTCTGTCTAGTGGTCTACCAGATCTGTATGGAGGTAGGAGGGGGTCTGTCTGTCTGTCTAGTGGTCTACCAGATCTGTATGGAGGTAGGAGGGGGGTCTGTCTGTCTAGTGGTCTACCAGATCTGTATGGAGGTAGGAGGGGGGTCTGTCTGTCTAGTGGTCTACCAGATCTGTATGGAGGTAGGAGGGGGTCTGTCTGTCTAGTGGTCTACCAGATCTGTATGGAGGTAGGAGGGGGGTCTGTCTGTCTAGTGGTCTACCAGATCTGTATGGAGGTAGGAGGGGGGTCTGTCTGTCTAGTGGTCTACCAGATCTGTATGGAGGTAGGAGGGGGGTCTGTCTGTCTAGTGGTCTACCAGATCTGTATGGAGGTAGGAGGGGGTCTGTCTGTCTAGTGGTCTACCAGATCTGTATGGAGGTAGGAGGGGGGGTCTGTCTGTCTAGTGGTCTACCAGATCTGTATGGAGGTAGGAGGGGGTCTGTCTGTCTAGTGGTCTACCAGATCTGTATGGAGGTAGGAGGGGGTCTGTCTGTCTGTCTAGTGGTCTACCAGATCTGTATGGAGGTAGGAGGGGGTCTGTCTGTCTAGTGGTCTACCAGATCTGTATGGAGGTAGGAGGGGGTCTGTCTGTCTAGTGGTCTACCAGATCTGTATGGAGGTAGGAGGGGGTCTGTCTGTCTAGTGGTCTACCAGATCTGTATGGAGGTAGGAGGGGGGTCTGTCTGTCTAGTGGTCTACCAGATCTGTATGGAGGTAGGAGGGGGTCTGTCTGTCTAGTGGTCTACCAGATCTGTATGGAGGTAGGAGGGGGGTCTGTCTGTCTAGTGGTCTACCAGATCTGTATGGAGGTAGGAGGGGGTGTCTGTCTGTCTAGTGGTCTACCAGATCTGTATGGAGGTAGGAGGGGGTCTGTCTGTCTAGTGGTCTACCAGATCTGTATGGAGGTAGGAGGGGGTCTGTCTGTCTAGTGGTCTACCAGATCTGTATGGAGGTAGGAGGGGGGGTCTGTCTGTCTAGTGGTCTACCAGATCTGTATGGAGGTAGGAGGGGTGTCTGTCTGTCTAGTGGTCTACCAGATCTGTATGGAGGTAGGAGGGGGGTCTGTCTGTCTTTAGTGGTCTACCAGATCTGTATGGAGGTAGGAGGGGGTCTGTCTGTCTAGTGGTCTACCAGATCTGTATGGAGGTAGGAGGGGGGTCTGTCTGTCTAGTGGTCTACCAGATCTGTATGGAGGTAGGAGGGGGTCTGTCTGTCTAGTGGTCTACCAGATCTGTATGGAGGTAGGAGGGGGTGTCTGTCTGTCTAGTGGTCTACCAGATCTGTATGGAGGTAGGAGGGGGTCTGTCTGTCTAGTGGTCTACCAGATCTGTATGGAGGTAGGAGGGGTGTCTGTCTGTCTAGTGGTCTACCAGATCTGTATGGAGGTAGGAGGGGGTCTGTCTGCAGGGTCTAAGTGATGGGGGGTCTGTCTGTCTAGTGGTCTACCAGATCTGTATGGAGGTAGGAGGGGGTCTGTCTGTCTAGTGGTCTACCAGATCTGTATGGAGGTAGGAGGGGGGGTCTGTCTGTCTAGTGGTCTACCAGATCTGTATGGAGGTAGGAGGGGGGGTCTGTCTGTCTAGTGGTCTACCAGATCTGTATGGAGGTAGGAGGGGGTCTGTCTGTCTGTCTAGTGGTCTACCAGATCTGTATGGAGGTAGGAGGGGGTCTGTCTGTCTAGTGGTCTACCAGATCTGTATGGAGGTAGGAGGGGGTTGTCTGTCTGTCTAGTGGTCTACCAGATCTGTATGGAGGTAGGAGGGGGGGGTCTGTCTGTCTAGTGGTCTACCAGATCTGTATGGAGGTAGGAGGGGGGTCTGTCTGTCTAGTGGTCTACCAGATCTGTATGGAGGTAGGAGGGGGTGTCTGTCTGTCTAGTGGTCTACCAGATCTGTATGGAGGTAGGAGGGGGTCTGTCTGTCTAGTGGTCTACCAGATCTGTATGGAGGTAGGAGGGGGTCTGTCTGTCTAGTGGTCTACCAGATCTGTATGGAGGTAGGAGGGGGTGTCTGTCTGTCTAGTGGTCTACCAGATCTGTATGGAGGTAGGAGGGGGGGTCTGTCTGTCTAGTGGTCTACCAGATCTGTATGGAGGTAGGAGGGGGTCTGTCTGTCTAGTGGTCTACCAGATCTGTATGGAGGTAGGAGGGGGGTCTGTCTGTCTAGTGGTCTACCAGATCTGTATGGAGGTAGGAGGGGGTGTCTGTCTGTCTAGTGGTCTACCAGATCTGTATGGAGGTAGGAGGGGGTCTGTCTGTCTAGTGGTCTACCAGATCTGTATGGAGGTAGGAGGGGGGGTTGTCTGTCTGTCTAGTGGTCTACCAGATCTGTATGGAGGTAGGAGGGGGGTCTGTCTGTCTAGTGGTCTACCAGATCTGTATGGAGGTAGGAGGGGGTCTGTCTGTCTAGTGGTCTACCAGATCTGTATGGAGGTAGGAGGGGGGTCTGTCTGTCTAGTGGTCTACCAGATCTGTATGGAGGTAGGAGGGGGTGTCTGTCTGTCTAGTGGTCTACCAGATCTGTATGGAGGTAGGAGGGGGTCTGTCTGTCTAGTGGTCTACCAGATCTGTGTGGAGGTAGGAGGGGGGTCTGTCTGTCTAGTGGTCTACCAGATCTGTATGGAGGTAGGAGGGGGGTCTGTCTGTCTAGTGGTCTGCCAGATCTGTATGGAGGTAGGAGGGGGGGTCTGTCTGTCCAGTGGTCTACCAGATCTGTATGGAGGTAGGAGGGGGGTCTGTCTGTCTAGTGGTCTACCAGATCTGTATGGAGGTAGGAGGGGGGTGTCTGTCTGTCTAGTGGTCTACCAGATCTGTATGGAGGTAGGAGGGGGTCTGTCTGTCTAGTGGTCTACCAGATCTGTATGGAGGTAGGAGGGGGGTCTGTCTGTCTAGTGGTCTACCAGATCTGTATGGAGGTAGGAGGGGGTGTCTGTCTGTCTAGTGGTCTACCAGATCTGTATGGAGGTAGGAGGGGGGGTCTGTCTGTCTAGTGGTCTACCAGATCTGTATGGAGGTAGGAGGGGGTGCTGTCTGTCTAGTGGTCTACCAGATCTGTATGGAGGTAGGAGGGGGTGCTGTCTGTCTAGTGGTCTACCAGATCTGTATGGAGGTAGGAGGGGGTCTGTCTGCGTCTAGTGGTCTACCAGATCTGTATGGAGGTAGGAGGGGGTCTGTCTGTCTAGTGGTCTACCAGATCTGTATGGAGGTAGGAGGGGGTCTGTCTGTCTAGTGGTCTACCAGATCTGTATGGAGGTAGGAGGGGGTCTGTCTGTCTAGTGGTCTACCAGATCTGTATGGAGGTAGGAGGGGGGTCTGTCTGTCTGTCTAGTGGTCTACCAGATCTGTATGGAGGTAGGAGGGGGGTCTGTCTGTCTAGTGGTCTACCAGATCTGTATGGAGGTAGGAGGGGGTCTGTCTGTCTAGTGGTCTACCAGATCTGTATGGAGGTAGGAGGGGGGTCTGTCTGTCTAGTGGTCTACCAGATCTGTATGGAGGTAGGAGGGGGGTCTGTCTGTCTGTCTAGTGGTCTACCAGATCTGTATGGAGGTAGGAGGGGGTCTGTCTGTCTAGTGGTCTACCAGATCTGTATGGAGGTAGGAGGGGGTCTGTCTGTCTCAGTGGTCTACCAGATCTGTATGGAGGTAGGAGGGGGTCTGTCTGTCTAGTGGTCTACCAGATCTGTATGGAGGTAGGAGGGGGGTCTGTCTGTCTAGTGGTCTACCAGATCTGTATGGAGGTAGGAGGGGGGTCTGTCTGTCTAGTGGTCTACCAGATCTGTATGGAGGTAGGAGGGGGTCTGTCTGTCTAGTGGTCTACCAGATCTGTATGGAGGTAGGAGGGGGGTCTGTCTGTCTAGTGGTCTACCAGATCTGTATGGAGGTAGGAGGGGGGGTCTGTCTGTCTAGTGGTCTACCAGATCTGTATGGAGGTAGGAGGGGGGTCTGTCTGTCTAGTGGTCTACCAGATCTGTATGGAGGTAGGAGGGGGTCTGTCTGTCTGTCTAGTGGTCTACCAGATCTGTATGGAGGTAGGAGGGGGTCTGTCTGTCTAGTGGTCTACCAGATCTGTATGGAGGTAGGAGGGGGGTCTGTCTGTCTAGTGGTCTACCAGATCTGTATGGAGGTAGGAGGGGGGTCTGTCTGTCTAGTGGTCTACCAGATCTGTATGGAGGTAGGAGGGGGTGTCTGTCTGTCTAGTGGTCTACCAGATCTGTATGGAGGTAGGAGGGGGGGTCTGTCTGTCTAGTGGTCTACCAGATCTGTATGGAGGTAGGAGGGGGTCTGTCTGTCTAGTGGTCTACCAGATCTGTATGGAGGTAGGAGGGGGGTCTGTCTGTCTAGTGGTCTACCAGATCTGTATGGAGGTAGGAGGGGGGTCTGTCTGTCTAGTGGTCTACCAGATCTGTATGGAGGTAGGAGGGGGGTCTGTCTGTCTAGTGGTCTACCAGATCTGTATGGAGGTAGGAGGGGGGTCTGTCTGTCTAGTGGTCTACCAGATCTGTATGGAGGTAGGAGGGGGGTCTGTCTGTCTAGTGGTCTACCAGATCTGTATGGAGGTAGGAGGGGGTCTGTCTGTCTGTCTAGTGGTCTACCAGATCTGTATGGAGGTAGGAGGGGGGTCTGTCTGTCTAGTGGTCTACCAGATCTGTATGGAGGTAGGAGGGGGGTCTGTCTGTCTAGTGGTCTACCAGATCTGTATGGAGGTAGGAGGGGGTCTGTCTGTCTAGTGGTCTACCAGATCTGTATGGAGGTAGGAGGGGGTCTGTCTGTCTAGTGGTCTACCAGATCTGTATGGAGGTAGGAGGGGGTGTCTGTCTGTCTAGTGGTCTACCAGATCTGTATGGAGGTAGGAGGGGGGTCTGTCTGTCTAGTGGTCTACCAGATCTGTATGGAGGTAGGAGGGGGTCTGTCTGTCTAGTGGTCTACCAGATCTGTATGGAGGTAGGAGGGGGTGTCTGTCTGTCTAGTGGTCTACCAGATCTGTATGGAGGTAGGAGGGGGGTCTGTCTGTCTAGTGGTCTACCAGATCTGTATGGAGGTAGGAGGGGGGTCTGTCTGTTCTAGTGGTCTACCAGATCTGTATGGAGGTAGGAGGGGGGTCTGTCTGTCTAGTGGTCTACCAGATCTGTATGGAGGTAGGAGGGGGGCTGTCTGTCTGTCTAGTGGTCTACCAGATCTGTATGGAGGTAGGAGGGGGTCTGTCTGTCTAGTGGTCTACCAGATCTGTATGGAGGTAGGAGGGGTGTCTGTCTGTCTAGTGGTCTACCAGATCTGTATGGAGGTAGGAGGGGGTCTGTCTGTCTGTCTAGTGGTCTACCAGATCTGTATGGAGGTAGGAGGGGTCTGTCTGTCTGTCTAGTGGTCTACCAGATCTGTATGGAGGTAGGAGGGGGTCTGTCTGTCTAGTGGTCTACCAGATCTGTATGGAGGTAGGAGGGGGGTCTGTCTGTCTAGTGGTCTACCAGATCTGTATGGAGGTAGGAGGGGGGTCTGTCTGTCTAGTGGTCTACCAGATCTGTATGGAGGTAGGAGGGGGGTCTGTCTGTCTAGTGGTCTACCAGATCTGTATGGAGGTAGGAGGGGGTCTGTCTGTCTAGTGGTCTACCAGATCTGTATGGAGGTAGGAGGGGGGTCTGTCTGTCTAGTGGTCTACCAGATCTGTATGGAGGTAGGAGGGGTCTGTCTGTCTAGTGGTCTACCAGATCTGTATGGAGGTAGGAGGGGGGTCTGTCTGTCTAGTGGTCTACCAGATCTGTATGGAGGTAGGAGGGGGTCTGTCTGTCTAGTGGTCTACCAGATCTGTATGGAGGTAGGAGGGGGGTCTGTCTGTCTAGTGGTCTACCAGATCTGTATGGAGGTAGGAGGGGGGTCTGTCTGTCTAGTGGTCTACCAGATCTGTATGGAGGTAGGAGGGGGTTGTCTGTCTGTCTAGTGGTCTACCAGATCTGTATGGAGGTAGGAGGGGGGTCTGTCTGTCTAGTGGTCTACCAGATCTGTATGGAGGTAGGAGGGGGGGTCTGTCTGTCTGTCTAGTGGTCTACCAGATCTGTATGGAGGTAGGAGGGGGTCTGTCTGTCTAGTGGTCTACCAGATCTGTATGGAGGTAGGAGGGGGTCTGTCTGTCTAGTGGTCTACCAGATCTGTATGGAGGTAGGAGGGGGGTCTGTCTGTCTAGTGGTCTACCAGATCTGTATGGAGGTAGGAGGGGGGTCTGTCTGTCTAGTGGTCTACCAGATCTGTATGGAGGTAGGAGGGGGTCTGTCTGTCTAGTGGTCTACCAGATCTGTATGGAGGTAGGAGGGGGTCTGTCTGTCTAGTGGTCTACCAGATCTGTATGGAGGTAGGAGGGGGTCTGTCTGTCTGTCTAGTGGTCTACCAGATCTGTATGGAGGTAGGAGGGGGTCTGTCTGTCTAGTGGTCTACCAGATCTGTATGGAGGTAGGAGGGGGTCTGTCTGTCTGTCTAGTGGTCTACCAGATCTGTATGGAGGTAGGAGGGGGTCTGTCTGTCTGAGTGGTCTACCAGATCTGTATGGAGGTAGGAGGGGGTCTGTCTGTCTAGTGGTCTACCAGATCTGTATGGAGGTAGGAGGGGGTGTCTGTCTGTCTAGTGGTCTACCAGATCTGTATGGAGGTAGGAGGGGGGTCTGTCTGTCTTCAGTGGTCTACCAGATCTGTATGGAGGTAGGAGGGGGTCTGTCTGTCTAGTGGTCTACCAGATCTGTATGGAGGTAGGAGGGGGTCTGTCTGTCTAGTGGTCTACCAGATCTGTATGGAGGTAGGAGGGGGTCTGTCTGTCTAGTGGTCTACCAGATCTGTATGGAGGTAGGAGGGGGGTCTGTCTGTCTTCTAGTGGTCTACCAGATCTGTATGGAGGTAGGAGGGGGGTCTGTCTGTCTAGTGGTCTACCAGATCTGTATGGAGGTAGGAGGGGGTCTGTCTGTCTGTCTAGTGGTCTACCAGATCTGTATGGAGGTAGGAGGGGGGTCTGTCTGTCTAGTGGTCTACCAGATCTGTATGGAGGTAGGAGGGGGTGTCTGTCTGTCTAGTGGTCTACCAGATCTGTATGGAGGTAGGAGGGGGGCTGTCTGTCTGTCTAGTGGTCTACCAGATCTGTATGGAGGTAGGAGGGGGTCTGTCTGTCTGTCTAGTGGTCTACCAGATCTGTATGGAGGTAGGAGGGGGGTCTGTCTGTCTAGTGGTCTACCAGATCTGTATGGAGGTAGGAGGGGGGTCTGTCTGTCTAGTGGTCTACCAGATCTGTATGGAGGTAGGAGGGGGGTCTGTCTGTCTAGTGGTCTACCAGATCTGTATGGAGGTAGGAGGGGGGTCTGTCTGTCTAGTGGTCTACCAGATCTGTATGGAGGTAGGAGGGGGTCTGTCTGTCTAGTGGTCTACCAGATCTGTATGGAGGTAGGAGGGGGGTCTGTCTGTCTGTCTAGTGGTCTACCAGATCTGTATGGAGGTAGGAGGGGTGTCTGTCTGTCTAGTGGTCTACCAGATCTGTATGGAGGTAGGAGGGGGTCTGTCTGTCTAGTGGTCTACCAGATCTGTATGGAGGTAGGAGGGGGTCTGTCTGTCTAGTGGTCTACCAGATCTGTATGGAGGTAGGAGGGGGGGTCTGTCTGTCTTAGTGGTCTACCAGATCTGTATGGAGGTAGGAGGGGGGTCTGTCTGTCTAGTGGTCTACCAGATCTGTATGGAGGTAGGAGGGGGGGTCTGTCTGTCTAGTGGTCTACCAGATCTGTATGGAGGTAGGAGGGGGGTCTGTCTGTCTAGTGGTCTACCAGATCTGTATGGAGGTAGGAGGGGGTCTGTCTGTCTAGTGGTCTACCAGATCTGTATGGAGGTAGGAGGGGGTCTGTCTGTCTAGTGGTCTACCAGATCTGTATGGAGGTAGGAGGGGGTCTGTCTGTCTAGTGGTCTACCAGATCTGTATGGAGGTAGGAGGGGGTCTGTCTGTCTGTCTAGTGGTCTACCAGATCTGTATGGAGGTAGGAGGGGGTCTGTCTGTCTAGTGGTCCCAGGGAGGTGGAGGGGTCTGTCTGTCTAGTGGTCTACCAGATCTGTATGGAGGTAGGAGGGGGTCTGTCTGTCTAGTGGTCTACCAGATCTGTATGGAGGTAGGAGGGGGTCTGTCTGTCTGTCTAGTGGTCTACCAGATCTGTATGGAGGTAGGAGGGGGGTCTGTCTGTCTAGTGGTCTACCAGATCTGTATGGAGGTAGGAGGGGGTCTGTCTGTCTAGTGGTCTACCAGATCTGTATGGAGGTAGGAGGGGCTGTCTGTCTGTCTAGTGGTCTACCAGATCTGTATGGAGGTAGGAGGGGGGTCTGTCTGTCTAGTGGTCTACCAGATCTGTATGGAGGTAGGAGGGGGTCTGTCTGTCTAGTGGTCTACCAGATCTGTATGGAGGTAGGAGGGGGGCGTCTGTCTGTCTAGTGGTCTACCAGATCTGTATGGAGGTAGGAGGGGTGTCTGTCTGTCTAGTGGTCTACCAGATCTGTATGGAGGTAGGAGGGGGTCTGTCTGTCTGTCTAGTGGTCTACCAGATCTGTATGGAGGTAGGAGGGGGTCTGTCTGTCTAGTGGTCTACCAGATCTGTATGGAGGTAGGAGGGGGGCTGTCTGTCTGTCTAGTGGTCTACCAGATCTGTATGGAGGTAGGAGGGGGGTCTGTCTGTCTCTAGTGGTCTACCAGATCTGTATGGAGGTAGGAGGGGGTCTGTCTGTCTGTCTAGTGGTCTACCAGATCTGTATGGAGGTAGGAGGGGGTGTCTGTCTGTCTAGTGGTCTACCAGATCTGTATGGAGGTAGGAGGGGTTGTCTGTCTGTCTAGTGGTCTACCAGATCTGTATGGAGGTAGGAGGGGGGTCTGTCTGTCTGAGTGGTCTACCAGATCTGTATGGAGGTAGGAGGGGGGGTGTCTGTCTGTCTAGTGGTCTACCAGATCTGTATGGAGGTAGGAGGGGGGTCTGTCTGTCTAGTGGTCTACCAGATCTGTATGGAGGTAGGAGGGGGGTCTGTCTGTCTGTCAGTGGTCTACCAGATCTGTATGGAGGTAGGAGGGGGTCTGTCTGTCTGCAGTGGTCTACCAGATCTGTATGGAGGTAGGAGGGGGGTCTGTCTGTCTGTCTAGTGGTCTACCAGATCTGTATGGAGGTAGGAGGGGGGTCTGTCTGTCTGTCTAGTGGTCTACCAGATCTGTATGGAGGTAGGAGGGGGTCTGTCTGTCTAGTGGTCTACCAGATCTGTATGGAGGTAGGAGGGGGTCTGTCTGTCTAGTGGTCTACCAGATCTGTATGGAGGTAGGAGGGGGTCTGTCTGTCTAGTGGTCTACCAGATCTGTATGGAGGTAGGAGGGGGTCTGTCTGTCTGTCTAGTGGTCTACCAGATCTGTATGGAGGTAGGAGGGGGGTCTGTCTGTCTAGTGGTCTACCAGATCTGTATGGAGGTAGGAGGGGGTCTGTCTGTCTAGTGGTCTACCAGATCTGTATGGAGGTAGGAGGGGGGTCTGTCTGTCTGTCTAGTGGTCTACCAGATCTGTATGGAGGTAGGAGGGGGGTCTGTCTGTCTAGTGGTCTACCAGATCTGTATGGAGGTAGGAGGGGGTCTGTCTGTCTAGTGGTCTACCAGATCTGTATGGAGGTAGGAGGGGGGTCTGTCTGTCTAGTGGTCTACCAGATCTGTATGGAGGTAGGAGGGGGGTCTGTCTGTCTGTCTAGTGGTCTACCAGATCTGTATGGAGGTAGGAGGGGGGTGTCTGTCTGTCTAGTGGTCTACCAGATCTGTATGGAGGTAGGAGGGGGGTGTCTGTCTGTCTAGTGGTCTACCAGATCTGTATGGAGGTAGGAGGGGGTCTGTCTGTCTGTCTAGTGGTCTACCAGATCTGTATGGAGGTAGGAGGGGGTGCTGTCTGTCTAGTGGTCTACCAGATCTGTATGGAGGTAGGAGGGGGTCTGTCTGTCTAGTGGTCTACCAGATCTGTATGGAGGTAGGAGGGGGTCTGTCTGTCTTAGTGGTCTACCAGATCTGTATGGAGGTAGGAGGGGGTCTGTCTGTCTAGTGGTCTACCAGATCTGTATGGAGGTAGGAGGGGGTCTGTCTGTCTAGTGGTCTACCAGATCTGTATGGAGGTAGGAGGGGGGGTCTGTCTGTCTAGTGGTCTACCAGATCTGTATGGAGGTAGGAGGGGGTCTGTCTGTCTAGTGGTCTACCAGATCTGTATGGAGGTAGGAGGGGGTCTGTCTGTCTAGTGGTCTACCAGATCTGTATGGAGGTAGGAGGGGGGGTCTGTCTGTCTGTCTAGTGGTCTACCAGATCTGTATGGAGGTAGGAGGGGGTCTGTTCTGTCTAGTGGTCTACCAGATCTGTATGGAGGTAGGAGGGGGGGTCTGTCTGTCTAGTGGTCTACCAGATCTGTATGGAGGTAGGAGGGGGGTCTGTCTGTCTGTCTAGTGGTCTACCAGATCTGTATGGAGGTAGGAGGGGGTCTGTCTGTCTGTCTAGTGGTCTACCAGATCTGTATGGAGGTAGGAGGGGGGTCTGTCTGTCTGTCTAGTGGTCTACCAGATCTGTATGGAGGTAGGAGGGGGGTCTGTCTGTCTGTCTAGTGGTCTACCAGATCTGTATGGAGGTAGGAGGGGGTCTGTCTGTCTAGTGGTCTACCAGATCTGTATGGAGGTAGGAGGGGGGTCTGTCTGTCTAGTGGTCTACCAGATCTGTATGGAGGTAGGAGGGGGTCTGTCTGTCTAGTGGTCTACCAGATCTGTATGGAGGTAGGAGGGGGGGTCTGTCTGTCTAGTGGTCTACCAGATCTGTATGGAGGTAGGAGGGGGGTCTGTCTGTCTAGTGGTCTACCAGATCTGTATGGAGGTAGGAGGGGGTCTGTCTGTCTAGTGGTCTACCAGATCTGTATGGAGGTAGGAGGGGGTCTGTCTGTCTAGTGGTCTACCAGATCTGTATGGAGGTAGGAGGGGGTCTGTCTGTCGTCTAGTGGTCTACCAGATCTGTATGGAGGTAGGAGGGGGTCTGTCTGTCTAGTGGTCTACCAGATCTGTATGGAGGTAGGAGGGGGTCTGTCTGTCTAGTGGTCTACCAGATCTGTATGGAGGTAGGAGGGGGGTCTGTCTGTCTAGTGGTCTACCAGATCTGTATGGAGGTAGGAGGGGGTCTGTCTGTCTGCAGTGGTCTACCAGATCTGTATGGAGGTAGGAGGGGGGTCTGTCTGTCTAGTGGTCTACCAGATCTGTATGGAGGTAGGAGGGGGTCTGTCTGTCTAGTGGTCTACCAGATCTGTATGGAGGTAGGAGGGGGGGTCTGTCTGTCTAGTGGTCTACCAGATCTGTATGGAGGTAGGAGGGGGTCTGTCTGTCTAGTGGTCTACCAGATCTGTATGGAGGTAGGAGGGGGGTCTGTCTGTCTAGTGGTCTACCAGATCTGTATGGAGGTAGGAGGGGGTCTGTCTGTCTAGTGGTCTACCAGATCTGTATGGAGGTAGGAGGGGGTCTGTCTGTCTGTCTAGTGGTCTACCAGATCTGTATGGAGGTAGGAGGGGGTCTGTCTGTCTAGTGGTCTACCAGATCTGTATGGAGGTAGGAGGGGGTCTGTCTGTCTAGTGGTCTACCAGATCTGTATGGAGGTAGGAGGGGGGTCTGTCTGTCTAGTGGTCTACCAGATCTGTATGGAGGTAGGAGGGGGTCTGTCTGTCTAGTGGTCTACCAGATCTGTGGAGGTAGGAGGGGGTCTGTCTGTCTAGTGGTCTACCAGATCTGTATGGAGGTAGGAGGGGGGTCTGTCTGTCTAGTGGTCTACCAGATCTGTATGGAGGTAGGAGGGGGTCTGTCTGTCTAGTGGTCTACCAGATCTGTATGGAGGTAGGAGGGGGGTCTGTCTGTCTAGTGGTCTACCAGATCTGTATGGAGGTAGGAGGGGGTCTGTCTGTCTGTCTAGTGGTCTACCAGATCTGTATGGAGGTAGGAGGGGGTCTGTCTGTCTAGTGGTCTACCAGATCTGTATGGAGGTAGGAGGGGGTCTGTCTGTCTGTCTAGTGGTCTACCAGATCTGTATGGAGGTAGGAGGGGGTCTGTCTGTCTAGTGGTCTACCAGATCTGTATGGAGGTAGGAGGGGGTCTGTCTGTCTAGTGGTCTACCAGATCTGTATGGAGGTAGGAGGGGGTCTGTCTGTCTAGTGGTCTACCAGATCTGTATGGAGGTAGGAGGGGGGTCTGTCTGTCTAGTGGTCTACCAGATCTGTATGGAGGTAGGAGGGGGGGTCTGTCTGTCTAGTGGTCTACCAGATCTGTATGGAGGTAGGAGGGGGTCTGTCTGTCTAGTGGTCTACCAGATCTGTATGGAGGTAGGAGGGGGGTCTGTCTGTCTAGTGGTCTACCAGATCTGTATGGAGGTAGGAGGGGGTCTGTCTGTCTGTCTAGTGGTCTACCAGATCTGTATGGAGGTAGGAGGGGGGTCTGTCTGTCTAGTGGTCTACCAGATCTGTATGGAGGTAGGAGGGGGTCTGTCTGTCTAGTGGTCTACCAGATCTGTATGGAGGTAGGAGGGGGGTCTGTCTGTCTGCTAGTGGTCTACCAGATCTGTATGGAGGTAGGAGGGGGGTCTGTCTGTCTAGTGGTCTACCAGATCTGTATGGAGGTAGGAGGGGGGTCTGTCTGTCTAGTGGTCTACCAGATCTGTATGGAGGTAGGAGGGGGGGTCTGTCTGTCTAGTGGTCTACCAGATCTGTATGGAGGTAGGAGGGGGTTGTCTGTCTGTCTAGTGGTCTACCAGATCTGTATGGAGGTAGGAGGGGGGTCTGTCTGTCTAGTGGTCTACCAGATCTGTATGGAGGTAGGAGGGGGTCTGTCTGTCTAGTGGTCTACCAGATCTGTATGGAGGTAGGAGGGGGTCTGTCTGTCTAGTGGTCTACCAGATCTGTATGGAGGTAGGAGGGGGGGTCTGTCTGTCTAGTGGTCTACCAGATCTGTATGGAGGTAGGAGGGGGTCTGTCTGTCTAGTGGTCTACCAGATCTGTATGGAGGTAGGAGGGGGTCTGTCTGTCTAGTGGTCTACCAGATCTGTATGGAGGTAGGAGGGGGTCTGTCTGTCTAGTGGTCTACCAGATCTGTATGGAGGTAGGAGGGGGGTCTGTCTGTCTAGTGGTCTACCAGATCTGTATGGAGGTAGGAGGGGGTCTGTCTGTCTAGTGGTCTACCAGATCTGTATGGAGGTAGGAGGGGGCTGTCTGTCTGTCTAGTGGTCTACCAGATCTGTATGGAGGTAGGAGGGGGCTGTCTGTCTGTCTAGTGGTCTACCAGATCTGTATGGAGGTAGGAGGGGGTCTGTCTGTCTAGTGGTCTACCAGATCTGTATGGAGGTAGGAGGGGGTCTGTCTGTCTAGTGGTCTACCAGATCTGTATGGAGGTAGGAGGGGGTCGTCTGTCTGTCTAGTGGTCTACCAGATCTGTATGGAGGTAGGAGGGGGTCTGTCTGTCTAGTGGTCTACCAGATCTGTATGGAGGTAGGAGGGGTGTCTGTCTGTCTAGTGGTCTACCAGATCTGTATGGAGGTAGGAGGGGGGTCTGTCTGTTCTAGTGGTCTACCAGATCTGTATGGAGGTAGGAGGGGGGTCTGTCTGTCTAGTGGTCTACCAGATCTGTATGGAGGTAGGAGGGGGTGTCTGTCTGTCTAGTGGTCTACCAGATCTGTATGGAGGTAGGAGGGGGTCTGTCTGTCTAGTGGTCTACCAGATCTGTATGGAGGTAGGAGGGGGTCTGTCTGTCTAGTGGTCTACCAGATCTGTATGGAGGTAGGAGGGGGGGTCTGTCTGTCTAGTGGTCTACCAGATCTGTATGGAGGTAGGAGGGGGTCTGTCTGTCTGTCTAGTGGTCTACCAGATCTGTATGGAGGTAGGAGGGGGGTCTGTCTGTCTAGTGGTCTACCAGATCTGTATGGAGGTAGGAGGGGGTCTGTCTGTCTAGTGGTCTACCAGATCTGTATGGAGGTAGGAGGGGGTCTGTCTGTCTGTCTAGTGGTCTACCAGATCTGTATGGAGGTAGGAGGGGGTCGTCTGTCTGTCTAGTGGTCTACCAGATCTGTATGGAGGTAGGAGGGGGTCTGTCTGTCTGTCTAGTGGTCTACCAGATCTGTATGGAGGTAGGAGGGGGGGTCTGTCTGTCTAGTGGTCTACCAGATCTGTATGGAGGTAGGAGGGGGGTCTGTCTGTCTAGTGGTCTACCAGATCTGTATGGAGGTAGGAGGGGGTCTGTCTGTCTAGTGGTCTACCAGATCTGTATGGAGGTAGGAGGGGGTCTGTCTGTCTAGTGGTCTACCAGATCTGTATGGAGGTAGGAGGGGGGTCTGTCTGTCTAGTGGTCTACCAGATCTGTATGGAGGTAGGAGGGGGTCTGTCTGTCTAGTGGTCTACCAGATCTGTATGGAGGTAGGAGGGGGTCTGTCTGTCTAGTGGTCTACCAGATCTGTATGGAGGTAGGAGGGGGTCTGTCTGTCTAGTGGTCTACCAGATCTGTATGGAGGTAGGAGGGGGGTCTGTCTGTCTAGTGGTCTACCAGATCTGTATGGAGGTAGGAGGGGGTTGTCTGTCTGTCTAGTGGTCTACCAGATCTGTATGGAGGTAGGAGGGGGGTCTGTCTGTCTAGTGGTCTACCAGATCTGTATGGAGGTAGGAGGGGGGCTGTCTGTCTGTCTAGTGGTCTACCAGATCTGTATGGAGGTAGGAGGGGGTCTGTCTGTCTAGTGGTCTACCAGATCTGTATGGAGGTAGGAGGGGGTCTGTCTGTCTAGTGGTCTGAGAGTCTGTATGGAGGTAGGAGGGGGTCTGTCTGTTAGTGGGTGAGAGGGGTCTGTATGGGGGTAGGAGGGGGTCTGTCTGTATGGAGGTAGGAGGAGGGGTCTGTATGGGGGTAGGAGGGGGGTCTGTCTGGGAGGTAGGAGGAGGGGTCTGATGGAGGTAGGAGGAGGGGTCTGTATGGGGGTAGGAGGGGGGGTCTGTCTGTATGGAGGTAGGATGGGGGGTTATTACTAATGTCAGACGTTTAGAGGTGGCTTATAGTAGAGAAATGAACATTTAAAACAGCTCTGGTGGACATTCCTACAGTCAGCATGCCAGTTACACGCAGACTTGCTGGCGATTTCTCAGCTTAACTGCTAATGAAGATGATGATGATGATGATGATGATGGGGTAATAACCTGAATTCCTAGGATCCCATAGCAACCGTCACCTCGGTAACCAGTAAACCCAAAAGCAAGTGGAGGCCGCTGCCCTGGACACAGTGGTGAGGCCATACGCCCTATCTATCTATCTATCTATCTATCTATCTATCTATCTATCTATCTATCTATCTATCTATCTATCTATCTATCTATCTATCTATCTATCTATCTATCTATCTATCTATCTATCTATCTATCTATCTATCTATCTATCTATCTATGTATCTATCTATCTATCTATCTATCTATCTATCTATCTATCTATCTATCTATCTATCTATCTATCTATCTATCTATCTATCTATCTATCTATCTATCTATCTATCTATCTATCTATCTATCTATCTATCTATCTATCTATCTATCTATCTATCTATCTATCTATCTATCTATCTATCTATCTATCTATCTATCTATCTATCTATCTATCTATCTATCTATCTATCTATCCATAAACACACTGACACACACTCACTTCCTGTCTATTGACCAATGGTCTGCCTGTGTTGTTGTCTGGTCCAATAGGAAATGGAGAAGCTGGTTTCCAGGAAGTTGAGAATCGGCGCCAAAGAGACCATGAAGATCGCTGAGAAACTATACACACAGGGGTGAGGGTTAAATCCCTAATCCCTAGTCCTAAACCCTAGTCCCTAAACCCTAGTCCCTAAACCCTAGTCCCTAAACCCTAGACCCTAAACCCTAGACCCTAGTCCCTAAACCCTAGACCCTAAACCCTAGACCCTAAACCCTAGACCCTAGTCCCTAGTCCCTACTTCTTAGACCCTAAACCCTAGTCCCTAGTCCCTACTCTTAGACCCTAGTCCCTAAACCCTAGTCCCTAAACCCTAGTCCCTAAACCCTACTCCCTAAACCCTAGACCCTAAACCCTAGTCCCTAAACCCTAAACCCTAAACCCTAGACCCTAAACCCTAGTCCCTAGTCCCAAACCCTACTCCCTAAACCCTAGACCCTAGTCCCTAAACCCTAGACCCTAGTCCCTAAACCCTAGACCCTAAACCCTAGACCCTAAACCCTAGACCCTAGTCCCTAAACCCTAGTCCCTAAACCCTAGACCCTAGTCCCTAAACCCTAGTCCCTAAACCCTAGTCCCTAAACCCTAGTCCCTAAACCCTAGTCCCTAGACCCTAAACCCTAGACCCTAGTCCCTAAACCCTAGACCCTAGTCCCTAAACCCTAGACCCTAAACCCTAGACCCTAAACCCTACTCCCTAAACCCTAGTCCCTAAACCTTAGACCCTAAACCCTAGTCCCTAGTCCCTACTTCTTAGACCCTAAACCCTACTCCCTAAACCCTAGACCCTAGACCCTAAACCCTACTCCCTAAACCCTAGACCCTAAGCCCTAGACCCTACTCACTAAACCCTAGACCCTACTCACTACACACAAGACCCTACTCCCTAAACCCTACTCCCTAGACCCTACTCCCTAAACCCTACTCCCTAGACCCTACTCCCTAGACCCTACTCCCTAAACCCTACTCCCTAAACCCTACTCCCTAAACCCTACTCCCTAGACCCTACTCCCTAAACCCTACTCCCTAAACCCTACTCCCTAGACCCTACTCCCTAGACCCTACTCCCTAAGCCCTAGACCCTACTCCCTAAACCCTTGACCCTAGTGGGGGACGTTAGTGGTTAGTGGGGGACGTTAGTGGGGGACGATAGTGGAGGACGTTAGTGGGGGACGTTAGTGGAGGACGTTATTGGTTAGTGGGGACGTTAGTGGGGGACGTTAGTGGGGACGTTAGTTGAGGACGTTAGTGGTTAGTGGGGACGTTAGTGGAGGACGTTAGTGGTTAGTGGGGACGTTAGTGGAGGAGCGTTAGTGGGGACGTTAGTGGTTAGTGGGGGGCGTTAGTGGGGATGTTAGTGGGGGCGTTAGTGGTTAGTGGGGACGTTAGTGGAGGAGCGTTAGTGGGGACGTTAGTGGGGACGTTAGTGGAGGGCGTTAGTGGGGGGCGTTAGTGGGGGGCGTTAGTGGAGGACGTTAGTGGAGGACGTTAGTGGGGGGCGTTAGTGGTTAGTGGGGGCGTTAGTGGGGGCGTTAGTGGAGGACGTTAGTGGGGGCGTTAGTGGGGACGTTAGTGGTTAGTGGGGACGTTAGTGGGGGCGTTAGTGGGGGACGTTAGTGGTTAGTGGAGGACGTTAGTGGGGGACGTTAGTGGTTAGTGGGGGGCGTTAGTGGTTAGTGAGGGACGTTAGTGGGGACGTTAGTGGAGGGGCGTTAGTGGAGGGCGTTAGTGGGGGGCGTTAGTGGTTAGTGGGGACGTTAGTGGGGGCGTTAGTGGAGGACGTTAGTGGGGGCGTTAGTGGTTAGTGGGGACGTTAGTGGGGACGTTAGTGGGGGGCGTTAGTGGTTAGTGGAGGGCGTTAGTGGGGGCGTTAGTGGTTAGTGGGGAACGTTAGTGGTTAGTGGGGACGTTAGTGGAGGGCGTTAGTGGTTAGTGGGGACGTTAGTGGAGGACGTTAGTGGGGGCGTTAGTGGAGGACGTTAGTGGGGGCGTTAGTGGGGGCGTTAGTGGGGGACGTTAGTGGTTAGTGGGGGCGTTAGTGGTTAGTGGGGG
Organism: Salmo salar; assembly: GCF_905237065.1. Taxonomy (NCBI): domain Eukaryota; kingdom Metazoa; phylum Chordata; class Actinopteri; order Salmoniformes; family Salmonidae; genus Salmo; species Salmo salar. The sequence continues at coordinate 141,890 of NW_025548155.1, forward strand.
CGTTAGTGGGGGCGTTAGTGGTTAGTGGGGGGCGTTAGTGGGGACGTTAGTGGTTAGTGGGGGCGTTAGTGGAGGGCGTTAGTGGTTAGTGGGGACGTTAGTGAGGACGTTAGTGGTTAGTGGGGGACGTTAGTGGTTAGTGGGGACGTTAGTGGTTAGTGGGGGACGTTAGTGGGGACGTTAGTGGGGGGACGTTAGTGGTTAGTGGGGGACGTTAGTGGTTAGTGGGGGGCGTTAGTGGGGGACGTTAGTGGTTAGTGGGGACGTTAGTGGAGGACGTTAGTGGTTAGTGGGGACGTTAGTGGGGGACGTTAGTGGAGGGCGTTATTTGGGGGCGTTAGTGGGGGCGTTAGTGGTTAGTGGGGGCGTTAGTGGTTAGTGGAGGACGTTAGTGGGGGCGTTAGTGGGGGGCGTTAGTGGTTAGTGGGGGAACGTTAGTGGAGGACGTTAGTGGGGACGTTAGTGGTTAGTGGGGACGTTAGTGGGGGACGTTAGTGGGGGCGTTAGTGGTTAGTGGGGGACGTTAGTGGGGGCGTTAGTGAGGGACGTTAGTGGGGGATGTTAGTGGTTAGTGGGGGCGTTAGTGGGGGACGTTAGTGGTTAGTGGGGGCGTTAGTGGGGACGTTAGTGGGGACGTTAGTGGGGGCGTTAGTGGTTAGTGGGGGGCGTTAGTGGAGGAGCGTTAGTGGGGACGTTAGTGGGGGCGTTAGTGGAGGACGTTAGTGGGGGCGTTAGTGGAGGGCGTTAGTGGAGGACGTTAGTGGTTAGTGGGGACGTTAGTGGGGGCGTTAGTGGTTAGTGGAGGACTTTAGTGGGGACGTTAGTGCGGGACGTTAGTGGTAAGTGGGGGCGTTAGTGGAGGACGTTAGTGGAGGACGTTGGTTAGTGGGGGACGTTAGTGGGGGCGTTAGTGGGGACGTTAGTGGTTAGTGGGGGACGTTAGTGGGGACGTTAGTGGTTAGTGGGGGCGTTAGTGGAGGACGTTAGTGGGGGGCGTTAGTGGGGACGTTAGTGGTTAGTGGGGACGTTAGTGGAGGGACGTTAGCGGGGACGATAGTGGAGGGCGTTAGTGGGGGCGTTAGTGGGGACGTTAGTGGTTAGTGGGGGCGTTAGTGGGGGCGTTAGTGGTTAGTGGGGGCGTTAGTGCGGGACGGTTGTGGGGGACGTTAGTGGTTAGTGTGGGACGTTAGTGGGGACGTTAGCGAGGGACGTTAGCGGTGGGCGATAGCGGGGACGATAGCGGGGGCGTTAGCGGGGGGCGTTAGCGGAGGACGTTAGCGGGGACGTTAGCGGAGGACGTTAGCGGGGGACGTTAGTGGAGGGCGTTAGCGAGGGACGTTAGCGGGGACGTTAGCGGGGACGTTAGCGGGGGACGTTAGCGGAGGACGTTAGCGGGGGACGTTAGTGTCGCAGGTCTGTTAACAAGTTCCCCAGGCTTTTAATCATCTTTCTGTTAACTAGTTACCCTGTATGTTCATCAGTTGTAGAGATAGTGTGTGGTAATATTTTTCTCTCTGTGTGTGTGTGTGTGTGTGTGTGTGTGTGTGTGTGTGTGTGTGTGTGTGTGTGTGTGTGTGTGTGTGTGTGTGTGTGTGTGTGTGTGTGTGTGTGTGTGTGTGTGTAGGTTAATCAGTTATCCGCGGACAGAGACCAACATGTTTCCTAAGGACCTGGCCCTGGGCCCCCTGGTGGAGCATCAGACACACACCCCGCCTGGGCCCTTCGCTAGAGGGGTGATGGAGCAGCCAGGGGGTCCCAACCCACGACAGGGCACCAAGACAGATCAGGCTCATCCCCCTATACACCCCATCAAGTACACCAACACACTACAGGTATATATATATACACCAACACACTACAGGTATATATATATACACCATCACACTACAGGTATATATATACACCAACACACTACAGGTGTATATATATATATATATACATACACACTACAGGTATATATATATACACCATCACACTACAGGTATATATATATACACCATCACACTACAGGTATATATATATACACCATCACACTACAGGTATATATATACACCATCACACTACAGGTATATATATATACACCAACACACTACAGGTATATATATATATACACCAACACACTACAGGTATATATATATATATACATACACACTACAGGTATATATATATACACCATCACACTACAGGTATATATATATATATACACCAACACACTACAGGTATATATATATACACCAACACACTACAGGTATATATATATATACACCAACACACTACAGGTATATATATACACCAACACACTGCAGGTATATATATATATACACCAACACACTGCAGGTATATATATATATACACCAAACACTACAGGTATATATATATATACACCAACACACTACAGGTATATATATATATACACCAACACACTACAGGTATATATATATACACCAACACACTACAGGTATATATATAGAGCTAGAGAGAGCTAGAGAGAGAGAGCTAGAGAGATTTTCCTGTGATGTCAAGCAATGTGGCACTGAGTTTGAAGTCCAACTTAGTGTATGTAAACTTCTGACCCACTGGAATCCTGGCTAGATCGGTTAGTGTTACTGAGTGGACTATCCCGGCTAGATCGGTTAGTGTTACTGAGTGGACTATCCTGGCTAGATCGGTTAGTGTTACTGAGTGGACTATCCTGGCTAGATCGGTTAGTGTTACTGAGTGGACTATCCTGGCTAGATCTGTTAGTGTTACTGAGTGGACTATCCTGGCTAGATCGGTTAGTGTTACTGAGTGGACTATCCTGGCTAGATCGGTTAGTGTTACTGAGTGGACTATCCTGGCTAGATCGGTTAGTGTTACTGAGTGGACTATCCTGGCTAGATCGGTTAGTGTTACTGAGTGGACTATCCTGGCTAGATCGGTTAGTGTTACTGAGTGGACTATCCTGGCTAGATCTGTTAGTGTTACTGAGTGGACTATCCTGGCTAGATCGGTTAGTGTTACTGAGTGGACTATCCTGGCTAGATCGGTTAGTGTTACTGAGTGGACTATCCTGGCTAGATCGGTTAGTGTTACTGAGTGGACTATCCTGGCTAGATCGGTTAGTGTTACTGAGTGGACTATCCTGGCTAGATCGGTTAGTGTTACTGAGTGGACTATCCTGGCTAGATCGGGTTAGTGTTACTGAGTGGACTATCCTGGCTAGATCGGGTTAGTGTTACTGAGTGGACTATCCTGGCTAGATCGGTTAGTGTTACTGAGTGGACTATCCCGGCTAGATCGGTTAGTGTTACTGAGTGGACTATCCTGGCTAGATCGGTTAGTGTTACTGAGTGGACTATCCTGGCTAGATCGGTTAGTGTTACTGAGTGGACTATCCTGGCTGGATCGGTTAGTGTTACTGAGTGGACTATCCTGGCTAGATCGGTTAGTGTCGCTGAGTGGACTATCCTGGCTAGATCGGTTAGTGTCGCTGAGTGGACTATCCTGGCTAGATCGGTTAGTGTTACTGAGTGGACTATCCTGGCTAGATCTGTTAGTGTTACTGAGTGGACTATCCTGGCTAGATCGGTTAGTGTTACTGAGTGGACTATCCTGGCTAGATCGGTTAGTGTTACTGAGTGGACTATCCTGGCTAGATCGGTTAGTGTTACTGAGTGGACTATCCTGGCTAGATCGGTTAGTGTTACTGAGTGGACTATCCTGGCTAGATCGGTTAGTGTTACTGAGTGGACTATCCTGGCTAGATCGGTTAGTGTTACTGAGTGGATTATCCTGGCTAGATCGGGTAAACGGTGGTTAGTGTTACTGAGTGGACTATCCTGGCTAGATCGGTTAGTGTTACTGAGTGGACTATCCTGGCTAGATCGGTTAGTGTTACTGAGTGGACTATCCTGGCTAGATCGGTTAGTGTTACTGAGTGGACTATCCTGGCTAGATCTGTTAGTGTTACTGAGTGGACTATCCTGGCTAGATCGGTTAGTGTTACTGAGTGGACTATCCTGGCTAGATCGGTTAGTGTTACTGAGTGGACTATCCTGGCTAGATCGGTTAGTGTTACTGAGTGGACTATCCTGGCTAGATCGGTTAGTGTTACTGAGTGGACAATCCTGGCTAGATCGGTTAGTGTTACTGAGTGGACAATCCTGGCTAGATCGGTTAGTGTTACTGAGTGGACTATCCTGGCTAGATCGGTTAGTGTTACTGAGTGGACTATCCTGGCTAGATCGGTTAGTGTTACTGAGTGGACTATCCTGGCTAGATCGGTTAGTGTTACTGAGTGGACTATCCTGGCTAGATCGGTTAGTGTTACTGAGTGGACTATCCTGGCTAGATCGGTTAGTGTTACTGAGTGGACTATCCTGGCTAGATCGGTTAGTGTTACTGAGTGGACTATCCTGGCTGGATCGGTTAGTGTTACTGAGTGGACTATCCTGGCTAGATCTGTTAGTGTCGCTGAGTGGACTATCCTGGCTAGATCGGTTAGTGTTACTGAGTGTACTATCCTGGCTAGATCGGTTAGTGTTACTGAGTGGACTATCCTGGCTAGATCGGTTAGTGTTACTGAGTGGACTATCCTGGCTAGATCGGGTTAGTGTTACTGAGTGGACTATCCTGGCTAGATCGGTTAGTGTTACTGAGTGGACTATCCTGGCTAGATCGGTTAGTGTTACTGAGGTGTACTATCCTGGCTAGATCTGTAAAACAGTGCTATGTTGCTTGATCTGAAATGTGTTTACTGTCTCCAGGGCAACGAGCAGCGTGTGTATGAGTTCATCGTGCGTCACTTCCTGGCGTGCGTATCCCTTGATGCTGTGGGGCAGGAAACGGTGGTTGAGGTGGAAATCGCTCACGAGAGGTTCTCCGCTAACGGCCTCATGATCATCAGGAGGAACTACCTGGACGTGTACCCCTACGACCGCTGGAGCACTAAGGTGGGGGGTCATTTACCACGAGGGTCCCGCTGTGAACCCCTGGGGGACTCCACATCATGTTGAATATATGAGGGTCCCGTTGCTTGATCCCCTGGGGGACTCCACATCATGTTGAATATATGAGGGTCCGTTGTAGATCCCCTGGGGGACTCCACATCATGTTGAATATATGAGGGTCCCGCTGTGAACCCCTGGGGGACTCCACATCATGTTGAATATATGAGGGTCCCGTTGGATCCCCTGGGGGACTCCACATCATGTTGAATATATGAGGGTCCCGTTGCTGATCCCCTGGGGGACTCCACATCATGTTGAATATATGAGGGTCCCGTTGCTAGATCCCCTGGGGGACTCCACATCATGTTGAATATATGAGGGTCCCGTTGTGATCCCCTGGGGGACTCCACATCATGTTGAATATATGAGGGTCCCGTTGCTAGATCCCCTGGGGGACTCCACATCATGTTGAATATATGAGGGTCCCGCTGAGATCCCCTGGGGCACTCCACATCATGTTGAATATATGAGGGTCCCGCTGTGATCCCCCTGGGGGACTCCACATCATGTTGAATATATGAGGGTCCCGCTGTGATCCCCTGGGGGGACTCCACATCATGTTGAATATATGAGGGTCCCGCTGTGAACCCCTGGGGGGACTCCACATAATGTTTGTTTGTTAATCTGATTGTGTGTGTGTGTGTGTGTGTGTGTGTGTGTGTGTGTGTGTGTGTGTGTGTGTGTGTGTGTGTGTGTGTGTGTGTGTGTGTGTGTGTGTTGCAGGTGATCCCAGTGTATGAACAGGGAAGCCAGTTTCAGCCATCAGCCATAGAGATGTTGGATGGACAGACCTCTCCTCCTCAACTCCTCACAGAGGCAGACCTCATATCACTGATGGAGAAACACGGAATCGGTATACACACACACACACACACACACACACACACACACACACACACACACACACACACACACACACACACAGCTGACTATCAGGGGAACTGTTAGCGGTTAACTGCAGTGTGTTAGTGGGTAACTGCAGTGTGTTAGTGGGCAACTGCAGTGTGTTAGTGGGTAACTGCAGTGTGTTAGTGGGTAACTGCAGTGTGTTAGTGGGTAACTGCAGTGTGTTAGTGGGTAACTGCAGTCTGTTAGTGGGTAACTGCAGTGTGTTAGTGGGTAACTGCAGTGTGTTAGTGGGTAACTGCAGTGTGTTGTGGGTAACTGCAGTGTGTTAGTGGGTAACTGCAGTGTGTTAGTGGGTAACTGCAGTGTGTTAGTGGGTAACTGCAGTGTGTTAGTGGGTAACTGCAGTGTGTTAGTGGGTAACTGCAGTGTGTTAGTGGGTAACTGCAGTGTCTTGCGGGTAACTGCAGTGTGTTGCGGGTAACTGCAGTGTGTTGCGGGTAACTGCAGTGTGTTGCGGGTAACTGCAGTGTGTTAGTGGGTAACTGCAGTGTGTTAGTGGGTAACTGCAGTGTGTTAGTGGGTAACTGCAGTGTGTTGTGGGTAACTGCAGTGTGTTGTGGGTAACTGCAGTGTGTTAGTGGGTAACTGCAGTGTGTTAGTGGGTAACTGCAGTGTGTTAGTGGGTAACTGCAGTGTGTTAGTGGGTAACTGCAGTGTGTTAGTGGGTAACTGCAGTGTGTTAATGGGTAACTGCAGTGTGTTAATGGGTAACTGCAGTGTGTTGTGGGTAACTGCAGTGTGTTGTGGGTAACTGCAGTGTGTTAGTGGGTAACTGCAGTGTGTTAGCGGGTAACTGCAGTGTGTTAGCGGGTAACTGCAGTGTGTTAGTGGGTAACTGCAGTGTGTTGTGGGTAACTGCAGTGTGTTGTGGGTAACTGCAATGTGTTAGTGGGTAACTGCAGCGTGTTGTGGGTAACTGCAGTGTGTTGTGGGTAACTGCAGTGTGTTGTGGGTAAATGCAGTGTGTTGTGGGTAAATGCAGTGTGTTGTGGGTAAATGCAGTGTGTTGTGGGTAACTGCAGTGTGTTGTGGGTAACTGCAGTGTGTTAGTAGGTAACTGCAGTGTGTTGTGGGTAACTGCAGTGTGTTGTGGGTAACTGCAGTGTGTTTTAACAGGTACGGATGCTACCCACGCAGATCACATTGAGACCATAAAGAGCCGTATGTACGTCGGACTAACAGCTGATCAGAGGTTTCTACCAGGAGAACTGGGGATGGGACTGGTGGAGGGTGAGTACTGGGGGGACTGGTGGAGGGTAGGTACTGGGGGGACTGGGACTGGTGGAGGGTGAGTACTGGGGGGACTGGTGGAGGGTAGGTACTGGGGGAAGGGACTGGTGGAGGGTAGGTACTGGGGGGACTGGTGGAGGGTACTGGGGGACGGGACTGGTGGAGGGTAGGTACTGGGGGAAGGGACTGGTGGAGGGTAGGTACTGGGGGAAGGGACTGGTGGAGGGTAGGTACTGGGGGAAGGGACTGGTGGAGGGTAGGTACTGGGGGGAAGGGACTGGTGGAGGGTAGGTACTGGGGGAAGGGACTGGTGGAGGGTAGGTACTGGGGGGACTGGTGGAGGGTAGGTACTGGGGAAGGGACTGGTGGAGGGTAGGTACTGGGGGAAGGGACTGGTGGAGGGTAGGTACTGGGGGATGGGACTGGTGGAGGGTAGGTACTGGGGGGACTGGTGGAGGGTAGGTACTGGGGGAAGGGACTGGTGGAGGGTAGGTACTGGGGGAAGGGACTGGTGGAGGGTAGGTACTGGGGGACTGGTGGAGGGTAGGTACTGGGGGGACTGGTGGAGGGTAGGTACTGGGGGACTGGTGGAGGGTAGGTACTGGGGGGACTGGTGGAGGGTAGGTACTGGGGGAAGGGACTGGTGGAGGGTAGGTACTGGGGGAAGGGACTGGTGGAGGGTAGGTACTGGGGGATGGGACTGGTGGAGGGTAGGTACTGGGGGAAGGGACTGGTGGAGGGTAGGTACTGGGGGGACTGGTGGAGGGTAGGTACTGGGGGGGACTGGTGGAGGGTAGGTACTGGGGGAAGGGACTGGTGGAGGGTAGGTACTGGGGGAAGGGACTGGTGGAGGGTAGGTACTGGGGGAAGGGACTGGTGGAGGGTAGGTACTGGGGGAAGGGACTGGTGGAGGGTAGGTACTGGGGGAAGGGACTGGTGGAGGGTAGGTACTGGGGGAAGGGACTGGTGGAGGGTAGGTACTGGGGGATGGGACTGGTGGAGGGTAGGTACTGGGGGAAGGGACTGGTGGAGGGTAGGTACTGGGGGAAGGGACTGGTGGAGGGTAGGTACTGGGGGAAGGGACTGGTGGAGGGTAGGTACTGGGGGAAGGGACTGGTGGAGGGTAGGTACTGGGGGAAGGGACTGGTGGAGGGTAGGTACTGGGGGGAAGGGACTGGTGGAGGGTAGGTACTGGGGGAAGGGACTGGTGGAGGGTAGGTACTGGGGGAAGGGACTGGTGGAGGGTAGGTACTGGGGGGAAGGGACTGGTGGAGGGTAGGTACTGGGGGAAGGGACTGGTGGAGGGTAGGTACTGGGGGAAGGGACTGGTGGAGGGTAGGTACTGGGGGGACTGGTGGAGGGTAGGTACTGGGGGAAGGGACTGGTGGAGGGTAGGTACTGGGGGGGACTGGTGGAGGGTAGGTACTGGGGGGACTGGTGGAGGTTAGGTACTGGGGGGACTGGTGGAGGGTAGGTACTGGGGGACGGGACTGGTGGAGGGTAGGTACTGGGGGAAGGGACTGGTGGAGGGTAGGTACTGGGGGACGGGACTGGTGGAGGGTAGGTACTGGGGGACTGGTGGAGGGTAGGTACTGGGGGGGACTGGTGGAGGGTAGGTACTGGGGGAAGGGACTGGTGGAGGGTAGGTACTGGGGGGAAGGGGGTGGAGGGTAGGTACTGGGGGAAGGGACTGGTGGAGGGTAGGTACTGGGGGGATGGGACTGGTGGAGGGTAGGTACTGGGGGGACTGGTGGAGGGTAGGTACTGGGGGGAAGGGACTGGTGGAGGGTGAGTACTGGGGGAAGGGACTGGTGGAGGGTAGGTACTGGGGGAAGGGACTGGTGGAGGGTAGGTACTGGGGGGACTGGTGGAGGGTAAGTACTGGGGGATGGGACTGGTGGAGGGTAGGTACTGGGGGAAGGGACTGGTGGAGGGTACTGGGGGGAAGGGACTGGTGGAGGGTAGGTACTGGGGGAAGGGACTGGTGGAGGGTAGGTACTGGGGGAAGGGACTGGTGGAGGGTAGGTACTGGGGGAAGGGACTGGTGGAGGGTAGGTACTGGGGGACTGGTGGAGGGTAGGTACTGGGGGAAGGGACTGGTGGAGGGTAGGTACTGGGGGGATGGGACTGGTGGAGGGTAGGTACTGGGGGGACTGGTGGAGGGTAGGTACTGGGGGAAGGGACTGGTGGAGGGTAGGTACTGGGGGAAGGGACTGGTGGAGGGTAGGTACTGGGGGGAAGGGACTGGTGGAGGGTAGGTACTGGGGGATGGGACTGGTGGAGGGTAGGTACTGGGGGAAGGGACTGGTGGAGGGTAGGTACTGGGGGAAGGGACTGGTGGAGGGTAGGTACTGGGGGAAGGGACTGGTGGAGGGTAGGTACTGGGGGGACTGGTGGAGGGTAGGTACTGGGGGAAGGGACTGGTGGAGGGTACTGGGGGAAGGGACTGGTGGAGGGTAGGTACTGGGGGAAGGGACTGGTGGAGGGTAGGTACTGGGGGAAGGGACTGGTGGAGGGTATGTACTGGGGGAAGGGACTGGTGGAGGGTAGGTACTGGGGGGACTGGTGGAGGGTAGGTACTGGGGGAAGGGACTGGTGGAGGGTAGGTACTGGGGGAAGGGACTGGTGGAGGGTAGGTACTGGGGGAAGGGACTGGTGGAGGGTAGGTACTGGGGGAAGGGACTGGTGGAGGGTAGGTACTGGGGGATGGGACTGGTGGAGGGTAGGTACTGGGGGACTGGGGGAGGGTAGGTACTGGGGGGACTGGATGGAGGGTAAGTACTGGGGGACTGGTGGAGGGTAGGTACTGGGGGATGGGACTGGTGGAGGGTACTGGGGGAAGGGACTGGTGGAGGGTAGGTACTGGGGGGACTGGTGGAGGGTAGGTACTGGGGGATTGGTGGAGGGTAGGTACTGGGGGGAAGGGACTGGTGGAGGGTAGGTACTGGGGGATGGGACTGGTGGAGGGTAAGTACTGGGGGGGCTGGTGGAGGGTAGGTACTGGGGGGATGGGACTGGTGGAGGGTAGGTACTGGGGGGGACTGGTGGAGGGTAGGTACTGGGGATGGGACTGGTGGAGGGTAGTTACTGGGGGACTGGTGGAGGGTAGGTACTGGGGGGACTGGGGGAGGGTAGGTACTGGGGGAAGGGACTGGTGGAGGGTAGGTACTGGGGGATGGGACTGGTGGAGGGTAGGTACTGGGGGGACTGGTGGAGGGTAGGTACTGGGGGAAGGGACTGGTGGAGGGTAGGTACTGGGGGGATGGGACTGGTGGAGGGTAGGTACTGGGGAAGGGACTGGTGGAGGGTAGGTACTGGGGAAGGGACTGGTGGAGGGTAGGTACTGGGGGAAGGGACTGGTGGAGGGTAGGTACTGGGGGAAGGGACTGGTGGAGGGTAGGTACTGGGGGAAGGGACTGGTGGAGGGTAGGTACTGGGGGGACTGGTGGAGGGTAGGTACTGGGGGGAAGGGACTGGTGGA